>NC_047107.1:82788559-82998559 GCF_902500255.1 Thalassophryne amazonica
AATGCTATACACAATGTGTTATGAAAATGGCAGTAGGTGATGAAAAATATGCTGCCGACAGTAAACTTTGTCCAGTGCCCCTAAGTACAGAAGGAACCGTTCCACCTATGATTAAAATAGAGAAAGGGATGATACACCCATTCTGTATAGCTAAAGGCTTAGTAGCACAATACATAAGCGATTGGCAGGTAGGGACGACCCAGCCAAAACACCACATACAGTGTATGCAAAAGCAGCAAGAATACAAACCGGCCAAAACAGCATGGAACATTACCGTCTGTCACACCCTGCCAGCAGCAGGCATACAGTGTGAACAAATAGTACCGGCCACAGGGGGGTCTGTAATTGGACTGAATCTCACCCATGCTTCATGGGTATCTACTCCAAATTTAGCTAAGGGAACGGTACCCTTAGCTGACATCTTTTGGATATGCGGACAAAAAAGGAAACTCCTGTCATCGCTGTCCCCGAATTGGAAAGGCCTTTGTGCTCCTGTGATGCTCACAGGAGCAATAACAGTAATTGAAATGCCAAATTCAATACAACCCATGCCACAGAAACTTCGTAAGAAAAGAGGAATAATGACGTTTAAAACAGACTACAACATCACAGTAAGAAACGGGATACCAGAAGGGATACCCCGACAGTTAGAAGCCATAGACAGTAGCAGAGTTAAAGCAGATGAAGATGCGGATAAATGGGGATGGGCATTGGCTCTGTTTGGGGTTACTCCAAAAATCCGTTCTAGGTTCCAGGAGGTGCAGTGGATTAATTACTTGTGGTATAATCAACAAAGATATTTGAATTGGACATTGGCAGCTGTAGGAGCCTTAACCGAACAACTGCACGCCACCTCGCTAATGACAATGCAAAATAGATTAGCTATCGAGATGATGATGGCTGATGAACAAGGAGTTTGTATTATGATCATAGCCACCGAATGTTGCACAGCTATTCCCATGCGTACAGGGGAAGACGGAAATTTGACAGAGCTCTTAATCACACTTGAAGAGATGCAACAGGAACTGTTAAGTAACTCCATAGGAGGGAGAAATGAAACTGACGATTCTGGATACATTGTAGGGAATGGAATGAATATTGGCCCACTGTTTTCACTGTTTGGGACTCTAAGGAGAGGGTGGATATCATGGAAAGACTGGTTATACCAGATAGGTGTAATCTTGGCACTAACAGGGGTGGCGGTCTTGCTGGTAATATGTTGTGGTATTCCCTTGATAAAATTTCTGGTCAATAAATTGATTTCATCCACAGTAGGACAGCTCCCACTGTTAGCCATCCGAGCCCTGGAAGAAAGCACAAACGAAACAGACAGAGAACCAGAATATATGGAAATGGATGAAATACCAATTATCCTCCCCGACAGCCCCCAACTCCCTAATATTGTGGCGTACACTCCAGATAGGGAGGACTGGGATGGACCGTGCTTGGTGATATTGTAGACGAGGAAGAAGACATGCACGCACATTTACATTCACACACATGCACCCACAAAAATGAGGGATAGGATAGACAATATCTGAAAGAATGACATGGAGCTGTAATAATGAACGTATATGTATATTACTAGGACACAGGAGTATGGCTGAGAGACCAGACTCCCCTGATCAGGGACCTATGCCTGATCTGCCTCTATCAAGTCTGATTGGACTCTCAGAACTGTTTGGAGAAGAGGATATACAGGAGGGATGGTCGAGACATGATTGGTCGCCACAGCCGCCTTCCATCCAGCAGCTAAACCAGTTGGCAACAGAAGGATCTTCATCGTTCCAGCACCTGGCGATGACGGCTTCACAGAATCTGCCTGCAGCAAGAGTCGGCCCGAGGACTCCACCATCACCTGAAGGACCCTTTGGACTCAGGAACACACCCCTTCCGCAGATGCCATGGAGACAGTCACATGTGCCAGTGGCAATGATACCCTCCAGGGGAGGCAGCCAAGGTCGGCCATATGCAGCAACTGCCCGAGTGCATCCTAGACCCAATTCACTGCTAGGACCTGTCCCCAGCTTTCCACCCCCAAGGCAGGAGAGATATTCTGATCAGCCCAGTACCTCTGGAGGAGGATCAGCAGGGGTGGACCTTAGTCGAACTCACCCACCAGGACAGAGGGGAGCTTTGTACAGGCTACTAAATGCCCAGAGTGTCCCAAC
This sequence comes from Thalassophryne amazonica, assembly GCF_902500255.1. Lineage (NCBI taxonomy): Eukaryota > Metazoa > Chordata > Actinopteri > Batrachoidiformes > Batrachoididae > Thalassophryne > Thalassophryne amazonica. Next base: position 82,790,731 of record NC_047107.1, read on the forward strand.
CACTTGCCTGTGCGACATCAACAATACTCCCCCCACACACGAAATGCCTTCCCCCTTGTACTTCCTGTCCCCTGGACTGCACAACCTTAATCTGGTCATGGTCACCCCACAGGACATGGCAATCTTGGTTCGAGAGCTTCGTCTTCCACAAGAGTCTGTTCCAAAAACCTTGGAGCAGCTCCTGCCCCTCACAAATCACATTCCCCATGAGCTATTTGAGGAAATCATGCCACAACTAAGTCAGACAGCTGCATACCTGTTCAGGATACACCGTGACAATGCCAACATCTCTTGTGCTCAGGAGGGCCTCCATACTCAACTGTGTGGTCTTCAGTCTAGTATGGACATGCTAGCCTGCATGATGGAGCATATGGAAAGGGAACAGCTAGGGCTGGCCACCACCACCCTGAATGTGGGCAAGAATTCTCTGGGGGCCCTGTACAACCTGGCCAAGCAGCACAAGGAGCTGGAAAGATCCATCAGAGAACTGCACGACTGTCTGAAAGCCAGAATTCCTGATCCTTCCCCCACTACCCCTGAAAGGCCAACCTCCCCATGTTCCCCAACTTCTCCCAAAACTTCAGATGCTGAGTAAATGCTGAGGAGCGCGGACTGACGTAATGGCACTGAACACGGACTATGATCTTGGTTCTTGAGTTTGAATTGCGGACTGGTTTCAGAAATCTGAGTGTAAATAAAAACAAAGAAGGATATATGTTAGTAACGAAGGTTGGGTAAATGTCTGTCCTTACCATCATCTGCGTAACACAGATAAAGCTAAATGCATACACATAGATATCACATTGCAAAGTTATAAAAAGGGGACCCTTACACGGCATGTTTGTAGATTTAGTAGTAAAAATGCACCACAGGGACCCCTTTTTCTTAAATTATAGCATGCCTCAAGAGACATGCATCGCCTAAATTTGGCGTCTGGCCAAAAAGGGCATTAGAAAACAAGCTGAAAAAGAAGAAAAACAAAGTGGAGAATGTTGAGAAATGGCCTATAATGAAAACCATTATATGATTGACTAAGGCAAATGACTTAAGGACGGACATGAAGGGAAACCATTTATTGTGTTTATCATTTAACTAGACATAGCTGCGCTAACCTTAGAATAGTTTCTTGATTGGTTGACTAAATAGTGGTAACGTAGGGGTTATTTGATGCATTTAAGTAATACATGTGTGACGCTTTAACAAAATAATATGTAGAACCAAGTATAATGGGTTGGAGCCTCTGGTTGAGTGAGACAATAGATGCCAGAAGATGATTGGTTGCACTGATGTCAATGTAAAGCCTTTACTTTGCCATGATTACGAGGTTGCTGTAACTTGTTTTATGTGGCCATTTTAAGTGCCTTGAATTACACCAAAACTCAATGTTTGAATGTCACCTTGCGTTGATATGATCCAGCTAATTGATCACCTTGTGCCTTAGTATGTAGGTTCACCTGCACTTCAATATATTTACCGTGTGACGTCTCACTGATATTCATATCCGCACCAGAGTTATCAGTAAGTCGAGTGATGTGTTTTTCTTTTTTATTGCAATGCACAAATGAGGATGTCTTGTCAGTACACAACCCAAGAGTATAGTTGATGTAATGGGACTCTTTCGAGTCCCAGAGGAGGGACTGTAGAAGAATTTTTAGGTCCTTATTTGAACTATGATGAACTATCAAGTGTCCTGATCCGAACTGTATGTCCTCTGGTTGAACTAGCAGGTGTTCAACCCAAAAAAAAGGGCTTTATTAGTCATTCAGTCTGTCAGGGGCTTTCCAAGGCCTTTTAGGTGCTTTCCCGCAGGCCACGTGCAGGGGCCTCAGGCCAGCTGCACGTGTGACTGAGGCCACGTGCGGGCGGGGCCTCAGGCCAGCTGCACCTGTGGCTGAAGGTCTTTTAAAAAAAATCAGTTGTAAATCCTTCATGTTTTAATGGGAGCGTTTGTCACATTGAAATAATGGCCTAACACCTGCTTAGGGTTCACTAGAGGACGCTTCCAATAGAAAACCATGTCTTGGGAATGAAATAAATAAAAAAGTCGAAGGAGGAGCGATGCCCGCGGGTCTCCAATAAATAGACGAGCGCGGTTGTCATATTCAGTCTCTCTAAGCTTTGTGTCGAAGGCTTAAATAAACTTAAAAACTCTGTGCATTTTATCTTGCTTAAGGCTGAATTATTCTAAAGTGTTGTGTCATTTTCTAGCATATCACTTGCAATTAGTTTGTGTTATCTAAAAGACGACATCCTGAGAAGACTAAAGACAAGCCGCGACATATGTCCTTCCCTGGCTAGGTGATGTAAGGTGGCCAAAGTGTCTGTGATGCAGGTATCTTTGTCATGAGAGGCTATCAGAATGTCGTCTACGTACAAGAAAATCTGGCTACCACCTGGTGGTACAAATTTGGCCATACTAGCTGACATTACTTGCGAATAAATGGTTGGGCTTTCAGCATATCCTTGTGGCAATCGTGTGTATGTATACCTTTGTCCTGCGTATGTGAAAGCGAACCAGAACTGGCTGTCTGGATCAACCGGGACAGAAAAGAAAGCATTACTAATATCAACGACAGTAAATACTTTAGCATCTGGTCGCAACGAATTTAACAACGTGTACGGATCCGGGACACAAGGAGCTCTTTGAACAACAGCATTGTTGACAGCTTGTAGGTCTTGCACCATTCTCCAACCTACGGAGGGAGGAGCCTTTTTTACCGGAAAGATAGGTGTGTTACATGGTGAATCGGGGCAGGGGATCAAGACTCCTGCCTTCAATAGATCTTGTATTACCGGTCGGATCCCTTCCATCGCATCGGGTCTCAAAGGGTACTGCCGGACACATGGGCGATATTCCGTTTTTGGTCTAATTTGCACTGGTAGGGCTCCTTTTACTAGCCCTACATCAGAGGGTCCTTGGGACCAGAGGGTAGGTGGAACTTCCACCAACCTCTGCTCATCCTCTGGATTCAATAAATATGATCATGCTGTCTGTTGAGGATTATCGCAATGGTCAACACTACTCCCTGCTTCCAAATCCGTTCTATGGAGAAGGAGTACACGGAATAGACCGGTGGAAGGACTGAAAAATTCTCCACTCCCTGGATGGGATTCAACCCAATTGGTTGCATTTATGCCCTCTTTGACCATAAACCCTAGGCTTTTCCAAGTCACGAGATATGGTTTGAAGAGGGACACATGGAAGGGAGTCCCAGTCCTATGTAATCTCTGAATTTCTGGAGGAACATGAGAGACCGCAATTGCAGCTCTATTTTCCCCATCATGGTAAATACAGTCTGCTACTGCAGATGTTGGGGTTACTTCCTCCAAGAGGCTCTCATAGTTACCGTCCGGTCCTGGAGTACCCTTGAACCACAATGTGACATGGAGATCTTCCGGTTCATGTGTTTGTTCAGGATGAGACAACAATGTTTTAGCAAACGACAGAACAGATGCACCAAAAGAGGTGGGGCTAGCATCTTGTAGTTTCAGAAAATAATAATAGTAGCAGTTTAGGGCGTAATTTGAGCCTAAAGTAAAGACCTGCAGCTGATGTTGTCGTTTTACTCGCAACAGTCCATTGTCCGACACTAGAGACAGTCCCAATGCAGTTAGACCATCTCGTCCGAGAAGATTAACCGGACATTGGGGCATCATCAATACAGAGATGCAACATGACTTCCCTTCTGGGTCCCGAATCCACACGGGTTGGGACACAGGGACAGCACATGTCTTCCCATTGGCTGCTCTTACCCAAAATGTTTCATCACTGGGCTGTAACCCTACCGGCCATGAGCAACATGTTGTTTTACATGCGCCCAAATCGCATAGGAAAACAACATGCTTCCCATTCATCATTAAAGTCACTTCCGGTTTAGGTACATCTAAACCTTCAAGCAGATCTTGAAGGTTTAGATCTGCCTCAGGGACTAAAGGTCCCGTTGATGTTGCTTGTCGGGCGGTTAGTCATTGCGGATTCTGTGTTCTTTGTGGGCAGTCCTTGGCGAAATGTCCTAATTTGCCGCAAACCCAACACTCATTTGACCTTCCAGCCCAGGGCTTTGGGGGAGCTGACTGGCCTTGGCCCTGCCAATTTCCTTGCCTGTCCTGCTTCCATTGCCTCTGTGGGTTTGATTGAAAGCGTCCTCGGGGTGGGCCTCTAAAACGGCCCCGCCCACGAGGTGGTCCGAATTTTCTGCCTTGGAAAAAGACTTGGCCTTCCTGCCATTCAGACTCATCAGAATAGAAGGTAGTCACCTGTTTCCTTTTTGGGGCTGCCTTTTTTGTTTTCAGATTTCTTTCTGCGTGTATGGCGTGGTCTACATACTCTTGTAACCCAGCTGTTGGGAGCGTTATCATGTGTTTGTCTACCCATGCTCGGATATCTGATCTGGAGTTGGCATGGAGTGCATTTTTCAATTGTTCATACACGCTATCATTTTTCAGTGGTAGAAGACCACTGTGCACTTTAAAAACTTTTTCCATTCGATGTCGATAGTCTTCGAATGGTTCATCATCTTTCTGTTTTGTGCGATTTATTTCTGTGTAATTTGACTTCTGCTGGTATTTCTGCTTAATTCTAAGCAGTAGTGCGGCCAATCGATCTTCCAATTCCTGACTATCATGGGCTAATGGAGTGTGGTCTGCCTCTGCAGGATCCCAATCTCCTTTTACCTCAGCCCAATCTTTTTGTCACAGTTGCCATTATGACTTGTTGAACTTCATCCCCTCTAAGATTGTAGGATTTAACCAAAGCGGTTATGTCAATAATGTACTGGGCTACATCTTCTCGTGGGGGAGTTACACCTTCCACAGCTGCCTTAACGTCTGCTTGTGTCCAAGTTCGGTACACAAGAATAGTTCTTGGTCCTGACGTATGTGGATTTGCCACATGAATCATTGGATAGACTCCTGATCTACCTGGTTCCTGATCAGCCGGTGGGGCTGATGGTCCAGGTTGATTTTCTTCATCTTTTAGTGTTTTGGATCGTGTTCTCATGACGTGTTGTGTAGGGTCTACATATGATGGGGGTTGTCCCTGCGGTAAATCTAGATAGAGTTTATTCTCCTTTATTTCAGCTTCTGGCTGACTGTGTTTTGTAGTATCCAATTTTACTACCATTTCTACTTTTGGAGCCGCAGGCCCTGTCTCATTATCTTCTTGTCTGTGAAACATCACGTTCCCCTGCTCCTTCTTATCATTTACTGTTTCTTTCTGTCTTTCCTTTGCTTCTCTAAGGCCCTTCTTTCGTTTCTCAACTTCTCTTTCCCATGCTGCAATTTCACCTTGACCTTCTTTTTTCTTTCTTTTTCTCACTTGTTCCACACTTTTTCTCAATACTGTTCTTTAGTTTAGTTAATGACTCTTTCTGCAGGCGTCCATCAAATCCATGATCTTTTATCCACTTATCTAAGTGTTTTGTTGAATTTGGATCAATTTTATTCATGTATATCCAATCTTTTGTTTTTAGATCGTCCCGGGACTTAGGTCTCTCATTTTTACTGTTAGATTTTCCCATTTTGTGTTTTCAGAACGTTTTAGACCAGTGATGGTTTTGCCCCTACAGGGTCCTAATCCACTGGTGTTGTTACAATCACAGGGTAGTAATCAACTATTCTGAGAAGTGCGTTCCCTTTCGCCACCCCGGAGGGCACGGGAAGGCCTTGCCTTTGCTTCTTCTCAAAACTTACTACTTACTTTCCTGTGAGATTTTCATAGAGGGGAGTCGAAGTGACTCCACACTCTCACTCAGTCACTTTTATTACACTCACACACAGTTATTTTATTTACACAGATACATAGAAACACTTTTAATAACCGTACGCGTATTCTTAGGTCAGGGGAGCTCGCCCTCCCGTGGAATTTAACTAATGTCCTGCATTAGGGGACTCCACCATCCCTGCGAGGTTTAACTGCCTTTTCACTGTGCACTTATTTCCCTGTTTAACCGTGACTTTCTGTCACTATTTCACTATTTCAACATTTCTATTTTACGCAGCCTACTGCCACCATTCACAACAACAATTTTATCAGAATCAAATTCTATACTCACACTCCGTCGGTCTCTTTCCCTCTCGGTGATCCCGTCAACCTTTCAGATCCCAGCCAACGGATTGAGCCAGTCCCGTCAAAGGGTCTGAGTTACCTTGGCCAAGGATTTCTCTGGTGTCGATCACGCTCGCTGGATCCGTCAGGTCTGTTGGGATCCCGGACAAGCCCCCAGTCTTTGTCGGGTTTAGAATACTGTACCTTTGATAAGAGGAAGAGACAACCAGGCAATAAAACAAATGAGCGATAGAATTCAATTTAAGCTCGCGAGGAGTGCAGTCAGGCTGTACACCAAAGCTACACTAAAGTCTGGCCTGCGCTCCCGCTCTTTTTATTTAGGACTTCCCTACATACATGGGCGGTACAGCTCCTGAGGGGAAGGGTGATAGCGCGTGAGCTGTTGCCGCAGAACTGCTGATTGCACAATACATTCAGGATGTTCAGAACCTTTTTAATCTTGGGCTCGGTTAAGATGTGTTTAAGACATCTAACGATTAATCACACGTCTTCTGACAAAAGGACTGATGTATCACAATCACACTGTGGTTGGAACATTCAATTCTCTATTCTTTATCTTACTGCTCAGCTTCGGCTGCGTCCTGCATGAGTCATCTTCACATGTCCTAAAAAGAGCTTAGCGTGCACACAGAGATACCACAACTTGCAGAAACACGTCATGTCACATATCTTAAGTAACCTTCACCCATCACATCAGTACAATACATTCTATCAGAGCAGAGAGAACTACATTCTACCAGAGCAGAGAACACAAAACATGCATGATAAAATAAAACAGTGTATCTACAGAATAACTCCAACAAGTACCTGGTCATGCCGTTCGGCCTCACTAACGCCCCCGCAACATTCCAAGCTTTGGTAAACGATGTCTTCAGGACTTCCTGCACTGATTCGTCTTCGTATATCTGGACGATATTCTCATCTTTTCTCCGGACCCTGAGACTCATGTCCAGCATGTACGTCAGGTCCTGCAGTGGTTGTTGGAGAACCGGCTGTTTGTGAAGGGCGAGAAGTGTGAGTTTCACTGCACTTCTTTGTCCTTCCTGGGGTTTATCATCTCCTCTAACTCCGTCGCCCCTGATCCGGCCAAGGTTGCGGCGGTGAGAGATTGGCCCCAACCTACAAGCCGTAGGAAGCTGCAACAGTTCCTCGGCTTTGCAAATTTCTACAGGAGGTTCATAAAGGGCTATAGCCAGGTAGGTAGCCCCCTGACAGCCCTGACCTCTCTTAAAGTCCCCTTCACCTGGTCGGATCGGTGCGAAGCCGCGTTTAAGGAGTTGAAACGACGGTTTTCGACTGCACCAGTGCTGGTGCAGCCTGACCTTAGCCGCCAGTTTGTGGTTGAAGTGGACGCCTCTGACTCAAGGATAGGAGCCGTGCTATCCCAGAGCGGAGAGACCGATAAGGTCCTTCACCCGTGTGCCTATTTTTCCCGCAGGTTGACCCCAGCTGAACGGAACTATGACGTTCGGCAATTGAGAACTCCTTGCGGTGAAAGAGGCGCTTGAGGAGTGGAGACACCTGTTGGAGGGAGCGTCTGTGCCATTCACGGTTTTCACTGACCATCGGAACCTGGAGTATATCAGGACCGCCAGGCGGCTGAACTCCAGGCAAGCCCGCTGGTCACTGTTCTTCGGGCGTTTTGACTTCCGGATCACCTACCGCCCTGGGACCAAGAACCAGAGATCGGATGCCTTGTCCCGGGTGCACGAAGATGAAGTCAAGACTGAGCTGCCGGATCCACCGGAGCCCATCCTTCCGGAGTCCACTATCGTGGCCACCCTCACCTGGGACGTGGAGAAGACCATCCGGGAGGCCCTGGCACGGAGCCCGGACCCCGGAACAGGGCCGAAGAACAGACTCTATGTCCCACCAGAGGCAAGCGCTGCAGTCTTGGATTTCTGTCACGGTTCCAAGCTCTCCTGTCATCCAGGGGTGCGAAGGACCGTGGCAGTGGTCCGGCAGCGCTTCTAGTGGGCGTCCCTGGAGGCTGACATCCGGGAATACATCCAGGCCTGCACTATTGCCAGGGGCAAGGCAGACCATCAAAAAGCACAAGGACTTCTCCAGCCGCTTCCTGTGCCTCATCGTCCCTGGTCCCACATCGGCCTGGATTTTGTCATGGGCCTCCCGCCGTCCCAGGGTATGACGACCATCTTCACGATAGTGGACCGATTCTCCAAGGCGGCCCACTTCATGGCCCTCCCGAAGCTCCCTACGGCCCAGGAGACTGCTGACCTCCTGGTCCACCACGTTGTCCGTCTGCATGGGATACCAACTGACGTCGTCTCGGATCGTAGTCCCCAGTTCTCCTCACATGTCTGGAGGAGCTTCTGCCGGGAACTGGGGGCCACTGTGAGCCTCTCGTCCGGGTATCACCCGCAGACCAATGGACAGGCAGAACGGGCCAACCAAGAACTGGAGCAAGCCCTGCGCTGTGTGACGTCCGCACACCCGACGGCCTGGAGTGAACATCTGGCCTGGATCGAGTATGCGCATAACAGCCAGGTGTCCTCTGCCACCGGCCTCTCCCCGTTTGAGGTGTGTCTGGGGTATCAGCCCCCATTGTTTCCTGTGGTGGAGGGAGAGGTCGGTGTGCCCTCGGTCCAGGCCCACCTGCGGAGGTGCCATCGGGTGTGGCGCACCGCCCGTTCTGCCTTGTTGAAGGCCCGGACGAGGGCGAAGACCCATGCAGACCGCCGGTGATCCCCGGCCCCTGCTTATCAGCCCGGGCAGGAGGTGTGGTTATCCACGAAGGACATCCCCCTTCAGGTGGACTCACCAAAGCTCAAGGACAGATACATAGGGCCCTACAAGATCCTCAGTCCATCCCATGTTTCATGTGTCTAGAATCAAACCACACCACACCTCACCCCTCTGTGCTCCCGGACCGGCGCCGCCTCCTGCCCGGATCATTGACGGGGAGCCGGCTTGGACAGTGCACCAGCTCCTGGACGTCCGTTGAATGGGCCGGGGGTTCCAGTATTTGGTGGACTGGGAGGGGTATGGACCTGAGGAACGCTCCTGGGTGAAGAGGAGCTTCATCCTGGACCCGGCCCTCCTGGCCAATTTCTACCGCCGCCACCCGGACAAGCCTGGTCTGGCGCCAGGAGGCGCCCGTTGAGGGGGGGGGGGTCCTGTTGTGTGGGCCACCAGAAGAGGAGGTACTGCTGGCCCACCACCACCAGATGGCGCCCTGCCTGGAGTGCGGGCTTCAGGCACGAGAGGGCGCAGTCACCATGGACACAGCCGGGAGTGACAGCTGTCACTCATTATCTCACAACAGCTGTCACTCATCTGCACTTCATCTTGCCACTCCATAAAGACCGGACTTCATCTCTACCTCGCTGCCGAGATATCGTCTACCTTAGGAGGTAATTTGTTCTCAGCCATTGTTTTGTCTACCACAGACAGTGTTTGCTTGTGCTATTTTTGCAGTAGGTTTTATGAGTGCTTGCAGCTGGAGGCTGGGTTTGGACTGACGTCTTCACTCCAAACCTTGATAAGTACACATACTACTGCACGTGTCAGCTTTCTGAATGAGAGGTGGAGGTGGAGTTCCACCATTGTTGTTACTGGGTGTTCACACACCCACATCTGATTGTCTCTGCTCCTCGCCAGCAGTACCAGATCCGACACGCGGAGACGGTGGCCACCTGGGGTTTTCGGGACTTGGCAGCTCCAGTATTCTCCAGGTTCGGTGGCGGAGGAAATCGTGTGGTTCCGGTTCTTCTCAGGACAGACGTCCTCTATCCTCGAGCCTGCCCACACGTCACCTTTGTTAATTGACTATTGTACACATTCTGTAATCTGCTGTGTTTGGTTGTGCTTTTCACAACAGTAAAGTGTTCATATTTGACTCTTTCATTGTCCGTTCATTTACACCCCCTGTTGTGGGTCCGTGTCACTACACTTTCACAACACATTTCACAAGAAGCAGAAACTTAACTCAGACTACTTTTGATTACATTGAATATCATGTAAGCAGGCAATGATTAATTAAATAAATGGTAACAACTCATAAAATCTCCATCATTTCCCTCCTCTTTTAGCATTTATTTGCAGTTAGCTAGTGTAAAAATAAATGTATTTACAGTGTATGACAATAATTCAGCATAATTTCACTCATCCATCATGAGCACTTGTTTACACATTTTCACTCATAACTTCATTACTTTACACTGTCAATTATCATCATAAGTGTCTTGTCCTTAGTCCACATTATCACATCCTTCCTGGGGCTCCTCGAGGTTCAAGAGTGTATAGGTTGGTGTGTGAGCCAATTGAAATTGCACAAACAGCTTGGTTGCCAGCCTGGTAACCATTGCCTTAATACAGGGTATGGCACAGCAGGAGAAAACAATCAAAACTCCAATCAAAATCAGAACCGGTGTAAAGAATTTTAGCAATATTTGCCACCAGGAGCCGGAGGTAAACCACCCCCACAGGCTCCATCGAGCTGCTGTTTCCTGAAACTCAGTGGTCATGGTAGTTTGCATTTTTTCCAGGACCCTCATCGCCTGTTGTGCCGAATCAGAATTTATCTCATCAGATATATATATGTACAGCACGTGGCATTTATCATTCCACATACTCCGCCTTGTGCCGCTGTTAACAAATCTAACACTAATCGATTTTGGAGGACCATCGTACGGATTTCAGTCAACATTTTGTTTTGGGCTTTGTTGACTACGAGAGACATGTTTAGGAATACAGCCAATCGATAATTTACTGTTTCTAATCGAAACTGTAAGTTTGGAATACCCAACCAGGGCAACACGGATAGACCACCCCTCTCCCAATCTTCCCTGATCTTAAACTCCTCGGGCACATCATCGCTCTGCCAGATGTGTTTTACCTGGTGAATCTCCACGTCGTCCAAATTCCGCCTCACCTTTTCTGGCCTTTTGGGCTCGGCCGCGACGACAAAGGTGTGATCTGACACCTGGGTAGGGGCGCAAATTCCATCCCATCCCGGTGGGAGAATCAGGTACAAGCGTGTACCACAAACCCAGAACACGTCATCCACTGGCCATGTTCCGTTCCGGGCCGGTAACCATAATTTTGCTATCCTGAAGCAATTGTGATCTGTTGGACAGGAGGGTCTGTCCTAAGCCCACTTTCCACAATATAGGGTTTCAGATTTGGTTGTGTTAACTTGAATACACTCTCCAACATTTAGGCGAGTCTCTACACATCTCTTAGCAGTCAACCGTCCCACTGATACATTCCCTTCCTGATAATAACAAATTGGAAATTTAATTCCGTGGGGTATTATAACAGTTTTGGCCACAAGTGCAGATGCCTTAATCCTAGTCAAGGTTACTAACTGACTACACGGGTCATAAAGTTTCCCCCAATGAGATCCATTCCATCCGCTGTATGCTTTGGACATATATATGTGATCCTCACCAGTCATTGTTACGTACATAGCTTGAACAATACAGTCAGTGACACCATAACTAAATGGTCGTGCCCATAAAGTTGGTTGTGTGCTGGATATTGGGATGTATGAACAGACATAACAGTCTGTCTCATTAACTGATTGAGCTACGATCGTTGCATAATTGTACCAAGAGTTTTGCTGTAATGGATTGTCTGTGGTATCGTTTTTTATCTCATCGAGTAGTGCTAGCATCTGTTTAGGTATGTATCTTTTATTGATTTTTGCAAACGCTTCGCTTGTCTAGCTGTCCCTTGTAACCGGAAATGATGAAGTAAATATATTACCCCTGCTAACAGAATCAACATTATCATACAACAACAAAAACAAGAGCATTTCTTTCTGCTATGAACCTCTCGGATTTCTCCCTTACGTCATCTAACTCTTTCTCTCCTCAGCAGGAGCTCTTCGTCCTTCATGTTGACTAGTACAGGCGTCATCTTTAGTGACAGTTCAAAAGGTGCAGTTTGTTTGGGCTTAGGTGCTGAAGGTGACAGTTCACAGTCTCAGTTCAGTTCAGCAAGGGACTGAGGGAATCTGGAACCTTTTTTTTTTTTTATGTTATTTCCCTTCAGTTGTATTTACTTACGTCAAAATTGTGATTCTAGTGGCTTCGTAGAGCGTCGTCAATCCCTCCTCCGAGCCACAAGTCGACTTCAGTCTAGAGCGCGGCCACGTTTGAAGTGGTGGTCTTTTCCTCCGTCTAACAGGGTTGCGGCGTGTCATCTTCTGGTTACGGAGGGAGGATGTGTCGACGCCCCACGTTGGGCGCCAGGAAAATGTCAGGTCCGTTGCCCGAACTGTACCTGGCACTTAAACTGTGCCTGAGATCGTATCCTGCAAAACACAGTTTCTCAAAGCACAATCACATACAGTAAAAAGAGACAACATTAGACAGAGATCTCTTTTGTGAGCTTTGCGCAAAGGGGAGAAGCTTCGGAGAGAGCGTACAAACCTAAGACCAACCTTGCTTCTCCTGCTCCTCTCCACCGCCCCCCCGGTGCTTGCTCTTTTATTGAAAAAGAAAAAAATCATAAACAATACAACGTAGCATTAGGGTACATTGCGTTTGGGGAAGGGAGGGGTGAACGGTTGCTTGTGAGTTACGGTTTCCTGTGAAACATGCTCGTTTCTTTCACTGAAAGAAGGGAGTAAGCAGTTAAGTTTCGATGTCAACAGAGTCCTGAAACAACCTTTAGTTCATCACCGTGGCTGAGCAATCATTTAGCTTAAATGCAGCATATATGAATGGGTACATAATTATTATGATTGAATGAGTAAATGAAGTATAAAAGAATATAATTCAGACAATAATAAATGTAGAATCCTTTAACAAGTCAGCTAAGACACATATTCTTTCAGTCTTGTGGCTGGTTTCACTCCCACATCACACAGATAACAGATAGTTGATACAGTTCATTTCACAAGAAGCAGAAACTTAACTCAGACTACTTTTGATTACATTGAATATCATGTAAGCAGGCAATGATTAATTAAATGAATGGTAACAACTCATAAAATCTCCATCAGGGTGTGAGGTGGGGTACACCCTGGACAGGACGCCAGTCTGTCACACGGCCACACATAGACAAACAAACACATTCACACCTGCACGCAGACCTACAGACAATTTAAAAAGTTTCCAATTCACCTAACCTGCATGTCTTTGGATGTGGGAGGAAACCGGATCACCCGACAACCCATGACCTTCTCCAAAAGGTTACCTCTCCAATCAAGGCTGGCACGCATTGACAACTAGGTGGATTGAGAAGATACAGATATCCTTATATACATCTGGAATCCAGTCCCAGTTTACAGGTTGGCAGTCCAACCCCCATCCCACAGTCCACCTGCTCTTCACAGCAACTTGGATTTACTTTTTATTACCATTTCATTTCATTTCATTTCATTTCCACATTCAGCTTGGGGTGGATCCAATATTCATAGTTTGATAGGTTGATTTTCAATGATCAGGCTGCTCTTAAACCACAAGCAACAGCCATGTTCTAGTGCGATCATTAGCAAGAAGAACTTTAAGTCAATGCAAATAAATCATTTCAACATAATTATGAGTTCTCTCTTTAAAAATTTGACACGCAGAAGTTGATCATCATACACAATCTCCTTAGAATGGTGAAAGTCAGTGATAGGGCTGCAGATTTTGGGGCAATACCAGGTTAAATTCAGCAGTGAAACGGACAGCAGCCTTTGCATCTGAGTAAAGAGGATTTGACTCAGTTTGTATTTGCCTTATACAAAGTGCTCCAAATGTCCAATTAGAAGCCTGTGCTTGCATGTGTTGCAGATATATATACACATACGTCTGCAGAGACACAGGCTTTTATCAGCAAGTTCCAGCTGGCGGTCACACACTTGTCCTGTCAGAGCGACACACTATCTGCTCCCGAAGCCACGCAGCTCTGAAGGTACGTGACATTTCCTCAGACCACATTTTAAACAAAACCTTCTCACTTATGTAGCCTAAAAGATGTTAAGAAGTCATGTATAAGATAAATTTGCACTGTTTTCAACAACAAGGACTGTTAAAGTTATGATCCATTCAAAGTACCGTGCATCTGGAAAGTATTCACAGCGCTTCATTTTTTCCACATTTTATGTTACAGCCTTGTTCCTAAATGGAGTAAATTCATTTTTCTGTCAAAATTCTACTCACAACACTAAGTTATGACAAGATAAAAATGTTTGTTTTTTGTAAATTAATTAATGAATTTATTTATTTATTTAAAAAGGCAAGAAATCACATAAGTACATAAGTATTCACACCGTTTGCTCAATGCTTTGTTGATGCACCTTTGGCAGCAATTACATCCTCAAGTCTTCTTGAATATGATGCCACAAACTTGGTGCATCTATCTTTGGGCAGTTTTGCCCATTCCTCTTTGCAGCACCTCTCAATCTCCATCAGGTTGGATGGGGAGCATCGGTGCACAGCCATTTTCAGATTTCTCCAGAGATGTTCAATCGGATTCAGGTCTGGGCTCTGCTGGACCACTCAAGGACATTCACAGAGTTGTCCTGAAGCCACTCCTTTAATATCTTGGATGGGTGCTTGGAGTCATTGTCCTGCTGAAAGATCACCCCAGTCTGAGGTCAAGAGTGCTCTGGAGCAGGTTTTCATCCAGGATGCCTCTGTACATTGCTGCATTCATCTTTCCCTCAAGCCTGACTAGTCTCCCAGTTCTTGCCACTGAAAAACATCCCCACAGCACGATGCTGCCACCACCATGCTTTACTAGAGGGATGGTGCCTGGTTTCCTTCAAACATGATCAAATCAAATCAAATCAATTTTATTTATATAGCGCCAAATCACAACAAACAGTTGCCCCAAGGCACTTTATATTGTAAGGCAAAAGCCATACAATAATTACAGAAAAACCCCAACGGTCAAAACGACCCCCTGTGAGCAAGTACTTGGCGACAGTGGGAAGGAAAAACTCCCTTTTAACAGGAAGAAACCTCCAGCAGAACCAGGCTCAGGGAGGGGCAGTCTTCTGCTGGGACTGGTTGGGGCTGAGGGGAGAGAATCAGGAAAAAGTCATGCTGTGGAGGGGAGCAGAGATCAATCACTAATGATTAAATGCAGAGTGGTGCATACAGAGCAAAAAGAGAAAGAAACACTCAGTGCATCATGGGAAACCCCCAGCAGTCTATGTCTATAGCAGCATAACTAAGGGATGGTTCAGAGTCACCTGATCCAGCCCTAACTATAAGCTTTAGCAAAAAGGAACGTTTTAAGCCTAATCTTAAAAGTAGAGAGGGTGTCTGTCTCCCTGATCCGAATTGGGAGCTGGTTCCACAGGAGAGAAGCCTGAAAGCTGAAGGCTCTGCCTCCCATTCTACTCTTAAAAACCCTAGGAACTACAAGTAAGCCTGCAGTCTGAGAGCGAAGCGCTCTATTGGGGTGATATGGTACTATGAGGTCCCTAAGATAAGATGGGACCTGATTATTCAAAACCTTATAAGTAAGATGAAGAATTTTAAATTCTGTTCTAGAATTAACAGGAAGCCAATGAAGAGAGGCCAATATGGGTGAAATATGCTCTCTCCTTCTAGTCCCTGTCAGTACCCAATAGAGCGCTTCGCTCTCAGACTGCAGGCTTACTTGTAGTTCCTAGGGTTTGTAAGAGTAGAATGGGAGGCAGAGCCTTCAGCTTTCAGGCTCCTCTCCTGTGGAACCAGCTCCCAATTCAGATCAGGGAGACAGACACCCTCTCTACTTTTAAGATTAGGCTTAAAACTTTCCTTTTTGCTAAAGCTTATAGTTAGGGCTGGATCAGGTGACCCTGAACCATCCCTTAGTTATGCTGCTATAGACGTAGACTGCTGGGGGGTTCCCATGATGCACTGTTTCTTTCTCTTTTTGCTCTGTATGCACCACTCTGCTTTTAATCATTAGTGATCGATCTCTGCTCCCCTTCACAGCATGTCTTTTTCCTGGTTCTCTCCCTCAGCCCCAACCAGTCCCAGCAGAAGACTGCCCCTCCCTGAGCCTGGTTCTGCTGGAGGTTTCTTCCTGTTAAAAGGGAGTTTTTCCTTCCCACTGTAGCCAAGTGCTTGCTCACAGGGGGTCGTTTTGACCGTTGGGGTTTTACATCATTATTGTATGGCCTTGCCTTACAATATAAGCGCCTTGGGGCAACTGTTTGTTGTGATTTGGCGCTATATAAAAAAAAATTGATTGATTGATTGATTGACTCTAGCTGCAGCATTTTGAATTAACTGAAGGCTTTTCAGGGAACTTTTAGGACAACCTGATAATAATGAATTACAATAGTCCAGCCTAGAGGAAATAAATGCATGAATTAGTTTTTCAGCATCACTCTGAGACAAGACCTTTCTAATTTTAGAGATATTGCACAAATGCAAAAAGCAGTCCTACATATTTGCTTAATATGCGCATTGAAGGACATATCCTGATCAAAAATGACTCCAAGATTTCTCACAGTATTACTGGAGGTCAGGGTAATGCCATCCAGAGTAAGGATCTGGTTAGACACCATGTTTCTAAGATTTGTGGGGCCAAGTACAATAACTTCAGTTTTATCTGAATTTAAAAGCAGGAAATTAGAGGTCATCCATGTCTTTATGTCTGTAAGATATTCCTGCAGTTTAACTAATTGGTGTGTCCTCTGGCTTCATGGATAGATAAAGCTGGGTATCATCTGCGTAACAATGAAAATTTAAGCAATGCTTTCTAATAATACTGCCTAAGGGAAGCATGTATAAAGTGAATAAAATTGGTCCTAGCACAGAACCTTGTGGAATTCCATACTTAACCTTAGTCTGTGAAGAAGACTCCCCATTTACATGAACAAATTGTAATCTATTAGATAAATATGATTCAAACCACCGCAGCGCAGTGCCTTTAATACCTATGGCATGCTCTAATCTCTGTAATAAAATTTTATGGTCAACAGTATCAAAAGCAGCACTGGGGTCTAACAGGACAAGCACAGAGATGAGTCCACTGTCTGAGGCCATAAGAAGATCATTTGTAACCTTCACTAATGTTGTTTCTGTACTATGATGAATTCTAAAAACCTGACTGAAACTCTTCAAATAGACCATACCTCTGCAGATGATCAGTTAGCTGTTTTACAACTACCCTTTCAAGAATTTCTGAGAGAAAAGGAAGGTTGGAGATTGGCCTATAATTAGCTAAGATAGCTGGGTCAAGTGATGGCTTTTTAAGTAATGGTTTAATTACTGCCACCTTAAAAGCCTGTGGTACATAGCCAACTAATAAAGATAGATTGATCATATTTAAGATCGAAGCATTAAATAATGGTAGGGCTTCCTTGAGCAGCCTGGTAGGAATGGGGTCTAATAGACATGTTGATGGTTTGGAGGAAGTAACTAATGAAAATAACTCAGACAGAACAATCGGAGAGAAAGAGTGTAACCAAATACCAGCATTACTGAAAGCAGCCAAAGATAACGATATGTCTTTGGGATGGTTATGAGTAATTTTTTCTCTAATAGTTAAAATTTTAGAAAGAAATGATCAGACAGAAGGGGGTTTTCAGGGAATACTGTTAAGTCTTCAATTTCCATACCATAAGTCAGAACAAGATCTAAAGTATGGTTAAAGTGGTGAGTGGACTCATTTACATTTTGAGCAAAGCCAATTGAGTCTAATAATAGATTAAATGCAGTGTTGAGGCTGTCATTCCCAGCATCTATGTGGATGTTAAAATCGCCCACTATAATTATCTTATCTGAGCTAAGCACTAAGTCAGACAAAAGGTCTGAAAATTCACAAAGAAACTCACAGTAATGACCAGGTGGATGATTGATAACAACAAATAAAACTGTTTTTTGGGACTTCCAATTTGGATGGACAAGACTAAGAGTCAAGCTTTCAAATGAATTAAAGCTCTGTCTGGGTTTTTGATTAATTAATAAGCTGGAGTGGAAGATTGCTGCTAATCCTCCCCCTCGGCCCGTGCTACGAGCATTCTGACAGTTAGTGTGACTCGGGGGTGTTGACTCATTTAAACTAACATATTCATCCTGCTGTAACCAGGTTTCTGTAAGGCAGAATAAATCAATATGTTGATCAATTATTATATCATTTACTAACAGGGACTTAGAAGAGAGAGACCTAATGTTTAATAGACCACATTTAACTGTTTTAGTCTGTGGTGCAGTTGAAGATGCTATATTATTTTTTCTTTTTGAATTTTTATGCTTAAATAGATTTTTCCTGGTTGTTGGTGGTCTGGGAGCAGGCACCGTCTCTACGGGGATGGGGTATTGGGGGGATGGCAGGGGGAGAGAAGCTGCAGAGAGGTGTGTAAGACTACAACTCTGCTTCCTGGTCCCAACCCTGGATAGTCACGGTTTGGAGGGTTTAATAAAATTGGCCAGATTTCTAGAAATGAGAGCTGCTCCATCCAAAGTGGGATGGATGCCGTCTCTCCTAACAAGACCAGGTTTTCCCCAGAAGCTTTGCCATTTATCTATGAAGCCCACCTCATTTTTTGGACACCACTCAGACAGCCAGCAATTCAAGGAGAACATGCGGCTAAACATGTCACTCCCGGTCCGATTGGGGAGGGGCCCAGAGAAAACTACAGAGTCCGACATTGTTTTTGCAAAGTTACACACCGAATCAATGTTAATTTTAGTGACCTCCGATTGGCGTAACCGGGTGTCATTACTGCCGACGTGAATTACAATCTTACCAAATTTACGCTTAGCCTTAGCCAGCAGTTTCAAATTTCCTTCAATGTCGCCTGCTCTGGCCCCGGAAGACAATTGACTATGGTTGCTGGTGACGCTAACTTCACATTTCTCAAAACAGAGTTGCCAATAACCAGAGTTTGTTCCTCGGCGGGTGTGTCGCCGAGTGGGGAAAAACAGTTAGAAATATGAACGGGTTGGTGGTGTACAGGGGGCTTCTGTTTAGGACTACGCTTCCTCCTCACAGTCACCCAGCCGGCCTGCTTTCCCGGCTGCTCGGGATCTGCTGGGGGACCGCTAACGGCGGCTAAGCTACCTTGGTCCGCACCAACTACAGGGGTCTGGCTAGCTGTAGGATTTTCCAAGGTACGGAGCCGAGTCTCCCATTCGCCCAGCATGACCTCCAAAGCTACAAATAAGCTACACTTATTACACTTATATATTATATATATATATATATATATATATATATATATTATATTATATCTTTTGGTATAACTCACAAACTCGTAGCTTAAAGCAGATAACCCGTAAGTTGGAGAGGAAATGGCGTCTCACTAATTTAGAAGATCTTCACTTAGCCTGGAAAAAGAGTCTGTTGCTCTATAAAAAAGCCCTCCGTAAAGCTAGGACATCTTTCTACTCATCACTAATTGAAGAAAATAAGAACAACCCCAGGTTTCTTTTCAGCACTGTAGCCAGGCTGACAAAGAGTCAGAGCTCTATTGAGCTGAGTATTCCATTAACTTTAACTAGTAATGACTTCATGACTTTCTTTGCTAACAAAATTTTAACTATTAGAGAAAAAATTACTCATAACCATCCCAAAGACATATTGTTATCTTTGGCTGCTTTCAGTGATGCCGGTATTTGGTTAGACTCTTTCTCTCCGATTGTTCTGTCTGAGTTATTTTCATTAGTTACTTCATCCAAACCATCAACATGTTTATTAGACCCCATTCCTACCAGGCTGCTCAAGGAAGCCCTACCATTATTTAATGCTTCGATCTTAAATATGATCAATCTATCTTTGTTAGTTGGCTATGTACCACAGGCTTTTAAGGTGGCAGTAATTAAACCATTACTTAAAAAGCCATCACTTGACCCAGCTATCTTAGCTAATTATAGGCCAATCTCCAACCTTCCTTTTCTCTCAAAGATTCTTGAAAGGGTAGTTGTAAAACAGCTAACTGATCATCTGCAGAGGAATGGTCTATTTGAAGAGTTTCAGTCAGGTTTTAGAATTCATCATAGTACAGAAACAGCATTAGTGAAGGTTACAAATGATCTTCTTATGGCCTCGGACAGTGGACTCATCTCTGTGCTTGTTCTGTTAGACCTCAGTGCTGCTTTTGATACTGTTGACCATAAAATTTTATTACAGAGATTAGAGCATGCCATAGGTATTAAAGGCACTGCGCTGCGGTGGTTTGAATCATATTTGTCTAATAGATTACAATTTGTTCATGTAAATGGGGAATCTTCTTCACAGACTAAAGTTAATTATGGAGTTCCACAAGGTTCTGTGCTAGGACCAATTTTATTCACTTTATACATGCTTCCCTTAGGCAGTATTATTAGACGGTATTGCTTAAATTTTCATTGTTATGCAGTTGATACCCAGCTTTATCTATCCATGAAGCCAGAGGACACACACCAATTAGCTAAACTGCAGGATTGTCTTACAGACATAAAGACATGGATGACCTCTAATTTCCTGCTTTTAAACTCAGATAAAACTGAAGTTATTGTACTTGGCCCCACAAATCTTAGAAACATGGTGTCTAACCAGATCCTTACTCTGGATGGCATTACCCTGACCTCTAGTAATACTGTGAGAAATCTTGGAGTCATTTCTGATCAGGATATGTCATTCAAAGCGCATATTAAACAAATATGTAGGACTGCTTTTTTGCATTTACGCAATATCTCTAAAATCAGAAAGGTCTTGTCTCAGAGTGATGCTGAAAAACTAAGTTTGGTTTTGAATAATCAGGTCCCATCTTATCTTAGGGACCTCATAGTACCATATCACCCCAATAGAGCGCTTCGCTCTCAGACTGCAGGCTTACTTGTAGTTCCTAGGGTTTGTAAGAGTAGAATGGGAGGTAGAGCCTTCAGCTTTCAGGCTCCTCTCCTGTGGAACCAGCTCCCAATTCAGATCAGGGAGACAGACACCCTCTCTACTTTTAAGATTAGGCTTAAAACTTTCCTTTTTGCTAAAGCTTATAGTTAGGGCTGGATCAGGTGACCCTGAACCATCCCTTAGTTATGCTGCTATAGACATAGACTGCTGGGGGGTTCCCATGATGCATTGTTTCTTTCTCTTTTTGCTCTGTATGCACCACTCTTCATTTAATCATTAGTGATCGATCTCTGCTCCCCTCCACAGCATGTCTTTTTCCTGGTTCTCTCCCTTAGCCCGAACCAGTCCCAGCAGAAGACTGCCCCTCCCTGAGCCTGGTTCTGCTGGAGGTTTCTTCCTGTTAAAAGGGAGTTTTTCCTTCCCACTGTAGCCAAGTGCTTGCTCACAGGGGGTCGTTTTGACCGTTGGGGTTTTACATAATTATTGTATGGCCTTGCCTTACAATATAAAGCGCCTTGGGGCAACTGTTTGTTGTGATTTGGCGCTATATAAAAAAAAAGATTGATTGATTGATTGATGATGCCTGGCATTCACTCCAAAGAGTTCAATCTTTGTCTCATCAGACCAGACAATTTTGTTTCTCGTGGTCTGAGAGTCCTTCAGGTGCCTTTTGGCAAACCCCAGGTGGGCTGCCATGCGCCTTTTACTAAGGAGTGGCTTCCATCTGGCCACTCTACCATACAGACCTGATTGGTGGATTGCTGCAGAGATGGTTGTCCTTATGGAAAGTTTTCCTCTCTCCACAGAGGAATGCTGGAGCTCTGACAGAGTGACCATCGGGTTCTTGGTCACCTCCCTGACCAAGGCCCTTCTCCCCTGATTGCTCAGTTTAGATGGGTGGCCAGCTCTAGGAAGAGTCCTGGTGTATCTGAACTTCTTCCATTTATGGATGATGGAGGCCACTGTGCTCATTGGGACCTTCAAAGCAGGTCCAATACTTTTGGAGAGCAGCGTATATAAACCAGAGGATCCTTGGTTTAAATCCCTATCATGCCAGTGCTCATTTCCAAGAGCTTTTCTTACACCTAAAAATGATATCTGCAGCAACATTACAACAATCCGTGAGATATTCCAGTCTGTGTATATGACCTAGTTGTAACAGATATTATTTTTCTTTTCAGCATTTGGTCATAATGAAGACGCTCCTGTGTCTACTGCTCTTTTTTGAAGTCAGAGGTCAAAGGTCAGCAGCATGCCCTCACCTTTGTTCCTGTGTTGGGGGTCAGGTAGACTGCAGCAGTAAGTCTCTCACCACCTCCTCTCTCCCCACCCTGTTCCCTGCTGACACCACTGAACTTCATCTCCATAACAACCTGCTCACCTCCCTCCCTAACGGCCTGCTGGATACGCTGACCTCCCTGCATTCTGCCTCATTCCACGGTAACCCATGGGTGTGCGACTGTGGTGTGCTCTACTTGCAATCTTGGCTGCTGCGGCAGCCTGCGGGCAGCACGTCACATCAAGGTGTCAAATGCAGCTCCCCTCCTAGCCTGAGAGGACGGCTGGTTGTGTACCTGACTGAGGAGGAGGTGCTGGAGTCCTGCCGTTACTGGTACTGTGACCTGGCTTTGGCCTCACAGGTGTGCCTGTTCGTGTTTGTGCTGGTCCAGGCGACCCTACTGGTTACTGTCATCGTGTTCCTGAAGAGGTTTGAAAGATTGTCAAAGGAAGGGAGGAGGACCAGAGAGGAGAGCAGCACAGCTGGAGAGGATATGAGGGAGAATGTCACGCCTTTAATGGCCAGCAGCATCTGACACAGAGAAAACATCCTGGATGAGTACAACCCCTGGCAATAATTATGGAATCACCGGCCTCAGAGGACGTTCATTCAGTTGTTTAATTTTGTAGAAAAAAAGCAGATCACAGACATGACACAAAACTAAAGTCATTTCAAATGGCAACTTTCTGGCTTTAAGAAACACTATAAGAAATCAGGAAAAATAATTGTGGCAGTCAGTAATGGTTACTTTTTTAGACCAAGCAGAGGGAAAAAAATATGGACTCACTCAATTCTGAGGAATAAATTATGGAATCACCCTGTAAATTTTCATCTCCAAAACTAACACCTGCATCAAATCAGATCTGCTCATTAGTCTGCATCTAAAAAGGAGTGATCACACCTCAGAGAGCTGTTGCACCAAGTGGACTGACATGAATCATGGCTCCAACATGAGAGATGTCAATTGAAACAAAGGAGAGGATTATCAAACTCTTAAAAGAGGGTAAATCATCACGCAGTGTTGCAAAAGATGTTGGTTGTTCACAGTCAGCTGTGTCTAAACTCTGGACCAAATACAAACATGGGAAGGTTGTTAAAGGCAAACATACTGGTAGACCAAGGAACACATCAAAGCATCAAGACAGAAAACTTAAAGCAATATGTCTCAAAAATGAGGAACAAAACAAATGAGGAACGAATGGGAGGAAACTGGAGTCAACGTCTGTGACCGAATTGTATGAAACCGCCTAAAGGAAATGGGATTTACATACAGAAAAGCTAAACAAAAGCCATCATTAACACCTAAACAGAAAAAACAAGGTTACAATGGACTAAGGAAAAGCAATCGTGGACTGTGGATGACTGGATGAAAGTCATATTCAGTGATGAATCTCGAATCTGCATTGGGCAAGGTGATGATGCTGGAACTTTTGTTTGGTTCCAATGAGATTTATAAAGATGACTGCCTGAAGAGAACATGTAAATTTCCACAGTCATTGATGATATGGGGCTGCATGTCAGGTAAAGGCACTAGGGAGATGGCTGTCATTACATCATCAATAAATGCACAAGTTTACGTTGATATTTTGGACACTTTTCTTATCCCATCAATTGAAAGGATGTCTGGGGATGATGAAATCATTTTTCAAGATGATAATGCATCTTGCCATAGAGCAAAAACTGTGAAAACATTCCTTGCAAAAAGCCACATAGGGTCAATGTCATGGCCTGCAAATAGTCCGGATCTTAATCCAATTGAAAATCAGTGTTGTATAAAGTACCGGAAAATCACACTTAAGTAAAAGTACAGATACCCATTAAAAAAAAATGACTTTGGTAGAAGTTCAAGTCACTGATTGAAATGCTACTCAAATAAAAGTCCTAAAGTATCTAGTATTTATTGTACTTAAGTATGACAAGTAATGTACAACAAAATGTACTCAAGTATTGAAAGTAAAAGTACAAGTAAACCTTAATAATCAAAAACAGACTGATTTTTTTATATTAAAGTTTATCTAGGTTTGTAAATGACTGGTAGTATTAGTCTAAATACTGAAAATTGTGCACATCACACAAAAACACTTCAGAAACAAGGCTTCAAAACCTAAACGAGAGTAGACTACTCACTAGGTGTTCACAGGAAACAATTATTTATTTCTATATGTATCTATTTATTTTCATTGTTACATGGTTTTATCTTTTCTGTTGTGTTTTGTTTCATTAGGTTCTTTTTGTCTCTTTTTCTAAAATTGTACTGTAACATTATTAGTCTATTATTATTGACTGTTATTGTCTATTATGTAGACTATTATTGTTGTTGCTATTATTATAATATATGAATCAAAATACATTTAATAAAATACAATTTGACTCTTTTACGACAATGAACGCTGAACCATTAATTATACAGAAAACCAACACAAACGTGCTGATGCGAACAGCTTAATGCTAACTTTAACATTGAAAACGCCATAGACATGCTAACGTGTTAGCATCGGTCCTGTTTTTAAGTTATAAAATACATCTATCAACTGTTTCAGAAGACCAGAACAGGTCGGTTTAACATAAAAATATTAAATATTACTCACAGACATATGCTCTTCAGGATTTTAGTGGAGAAAAATTAGGATAAAGTGAAATAAAAAACAATGAATCCACGAATCTTAGATTGAAGTACTGCTTCGATCTGCGAATTACTGCTTCGATTGGTTCAAAGTTAAAAGCAAAAATGCGCTGCAGAAAAGTTGATTACAGACCCGCTGCAGGTCTGTAATCAATTTAGAGAAATTATCATTTTCCTGACAAACACCCCCCAAATGTGCAACTGCAAAAAAGCCTACCGGACATGCCTCTTGACAAATCGGCCTGACTTCGTTGCAGTCACTAGTAATCAGTGGTGTCTCTGGGTGAAAACACTACTTTTTTCGTGTGTGTGGGGTTTTTTTTGTTTGTTTGTTTGTTTTTTTTAACGACATGGCGCATAGAAAATGTATCGGAGTAGAAGTATGTAATTAAGGTCGGAAATGTAGTGAAGTAAAAGTGAAAGTAAGCTGAATTAAAAAACTCAAGTAAAGTACAAAGTCTCCCAAAACGTACTTAAATACAGTAGTGAAGTATTTTTATTTCGTTACTATACAACACTCTTGAAAATCTTTGGTGGAAGTTGAAGAAAATGGTCCATGACAAGGCTCCAACCTGCAAAGCTGATATGGCAACAGCAATCAGAGAAAGTTGGAGCCAGATTGATGAAGAGTACTGTTTGTCACTCATTAAGTCCATGCCTCAGAGACTGCAAGCTGTTATAAAAGCCAGAGGTGGTGCAACAAAATACTAGTGATGTGTTGGAGCGTTCTTTTGTTTTTCATGATTCCATAACTTTTTCCTCAGAATTGAGTGATTCCATATTTTTTCCCTCTGCTTGGTCTAAAAAAGTAACCGTTACTGACTGCCACAATTTTTTTTCCTGATTTCTTATAGTGTTTCTTAAAGCCAGAAAGTTAACATTTGAAATGACTTTAGTTTTGTGTCATGTCTGTGATCTGCTTTTTTTCTACAAAATTAAACAACTGAATGAACATCCTCCGAGGCCGGTGATTCCATAATTTTTGCCAGGGGTTGTAATACAATTTTTTTATGTATGTCACTGGACAATGCACTGAAATAAGAATAGTTTGAACACTGCTGCTGTTGTTCCTAATAAATTTATTCTGTCTTCACCAAAGTCATCAGAAATCTTTTATGCATCTTTAAAGGTTCACAATGGAAACATCTGTAACAATATGCAGTCTCATAATTCAGATCCCTTCGAGGTGATGTGGTTGGTTCATACTTGTCCGCAATCATTCATAATATGCTAACATAAATTGCTCATTGCAATTTTAATCTGATCAATTTGAAAATTACATAGTGCATTACAGCTCTGCTGGGTTTTCATCACTGGCAGTTATTTTTAATCTATAACTTGCTCACTCAACGGGGCATATATGTCAAAGTCTGTCACAGAGTGGACAAAGATCTATTGTTCAATGAAGCGACGTCAGCATTTGCTTCTGTTCTCCAGTTATACAGTGACATCTACTGATACATCTGAGCTGATCAACCCAGCATCACATGCTGTCTGCTGTTGGCATGAAAACTTGCTGATTTACAGAACTGTATGGAACACTGCTGAAATTAGACTTAATTTGAAAATGTGAAACTTTGGAACTTAAATTGATCATTTCAACAGCATAACTTCTGACTAGTGATTCAAGTAGGGTGAGATAAAATCTCCACCATCTTTCTGTGGTCAGGTAGGTCCTGTTAATCTGCCGGTATGTCAGGACTTAAAGCCTAAAACCACCAAGATTTTGAGGTTTTGAGTTTGAGGGACCTCCCAGGAATTTCTGAAATTTTTGAGGTAGATGTTGGTGAACTTTGAGACACTGCACATTCTATTCCAAATCAAAAGATAAAGAACAAGAGCAATGTAGCTTTTTGACGTCTGCCAATCTGGATCACCTCCAAAATTTAATGGAGTCTTCCATGCCCCAATATCTATCTGTGGTGTAAATTTGGTGCTTATTGGATGAAATAATAACTGTCGATCTGAACTGAATCTGAGTCACATTTCAGAATAAAAGCACCTTTTGTGCATTGCATTATGATTTTTGTATTGAGAATTGTGGGATGAATGTCAGAAGAATATTTTGAAGGACAAAGTGAGACCAATTAACTGACCAATAGGGCGGGTTTATTTGTTTTGTTGTTTGGGTTTTTTTGGGGGCGGGGGTGCATATGATTGTTCATACAGCCATGCTTTGTTCTGCTGCTCCACACAGACCACTAAACAAAGTCCAGATTACAGCATTTTCACAGTGACTGACTCAAAGATCAGAAACCAATGGACCAAAAAGGACTTTATTCAATTTTGATGAAGACGAAAACATGTTTTATGTGTATTTTATTGCCTTCTTTCCTCAAAATGTTCCTGACATTTTAACATTTTTACTGTTTCAAATTACCAATAAATAATTTGACTCAGTGACAAACAAGTGATTCCTTTGGGGGGCTCTTTGTGAGGGGCAGTCAGCTTCAGCTACAACTAGGTGTTAGCACAAATATTGTGAAATACCCCATTTAAAATATGGAGATGGTCATTATGAACCAGAAAATACAAACTATTGTCCAAATGATTGATTCTAACCCCCCTGTACATACCCCCTGAAATCACAAACCGCCAAATTTTACATTTTTCAATCAAAAATGCTGTCCGGCAATAATATAAGGGCCTGTAAACCAACATGAAATTTTTTTAGTAACATTTTCTTTAATAACACAAAAAATACTAATACAGCAATGCTTTGGTTCAAATAATAATCAACATTTAAGGGTGAGTCCATGGAAATTTGAAGTCCCACAGCCCACAGCTAGTCTCGGTCAGCCAGAATTGTATCCATGGCTTTACTAAAGTCATCCAAAGTCACATCTGCATTTGAGGTAATGTTTTTGAGGTACAGTTTCAGATTCACTGCATATGTGTTCATGGGCAGCTTCTTGTGGTCCTTCATGAGGCGAAAGAGGTCACTTGATTTTGGCAGGGAAAGCGAGGTATCTCGAGCATAGCGAACCTCCAGGTAGAGACGTCCAATCTTGGTGTGTTCATCTATGTCAGTGGCTGCTACATATTCTTCAACTGCAGCAGCAGATGTGAATGGGCCTCCCATTCCCTTCAGTGAATCCAGGTCCTTGTTTCTCCGATGATCCACAGCTACATTTGCAATCTCTTTGTCCTGCAGGCCTTGCTTCTTCAGTTCCTCTTGCTTGGTGTTCCACGCCAGCATTATTTCTGGTATCCGCCCACCTTTCCTGATCTTGCTGCCATAGTTCTTGAAGGACCCTGGCTCTCTGCGATCAATGAGGTCTGTTGACTTGGCTTTGACCTGTGCTGCAGATGCACTACCCAGCTGTTTGGCACCCCTTATTGTAAGCTCAAAGTTCACAAACCCCACACTGCGGTCTGCGTTCAAGTTGTGGATTGGTGCCTTCTCCAACTTCTGTGGGTCCATCACAATGACTGAGCTCTCTGCAGACTCATCACAGTCACCAAAACCAAAGATGTCACCCTTCTGTTTCTGAAAGCCAGTTGCCAGCTTCGGTAGGGTCATCTTCAAGAGCTTGATCACGTCAGGTTTGAATGTGGTTGCGACCTGAAGTATGGCATTGCAGACATCTTCATCATACCTTGTATGCTTGAATCTGTCATGAGAAATAAATTTGAATGCTGGTTCCTCTGCCTGCAGCAGAGTTGCTGGGTCTACATCTAGCAGCTCCTGATACAGCTGTTGGAATGCTGGGATGATCTTGCTGTAGGTAGTTTCAGCTGATGTTGTCAGAGACAGATATGGTTCCACCAGATGGAGTCCAAGGAGAGCACCAGCACAGTACATCACCTTCAGGAAGTCCAACTCCAAGAAGCATCTCACAATGCAAGCCAGTTGATTGGAAACATGTTCATACTTCTGTAGGAAGGAAGCAATATCATTCAGGTGGTACAGACTGATAGCACATGTCAGTGTCAAGCGATTGAATCGCTCATCCTTCAGACTGACAGACTTGTTTGGTCTTGGGGCTATGTGAATGTCAAATTCATGTGATTTGTTCCATGGCTTGTGGTCAAAGTCGTGATTGACAAGTCGTGTCATGCAGTCAAGAGCTTGTTCAGTGACACTAGTTGCTGTTGTTGTTGCATTGACAAGGAAGTTCGAGTAGATCTTGTCTCTACCCAGTGTGTTCTCTATTTCAGCCCACTGCTTGGTGATGACCCGGTTGAACATCAGAGTTGGATGTACATTGCAGAAAAGGTGGTCTGGGATGTGCTCGGATTCTAGACTCTCTGCTACCAGCTCATCCACATGGATATTGTGTGCTGTCTGATCTGTTATCACATAAATTTTCTCGAACAGACTTTTGGATGGGACACCACTTGCTGCCTCCAGAATCTCAAGGACTGCCAATTTGAGAGCTGCTAAGTTTTTCCTGGACTCCGAAGCAATGCTCATGGTGGGTAGTGCCCTGTATGTTCCATTGATCATGATTCCCTGCACAGAAAATGACCCAGCACCCTGTTTTTTTGAGCCATCATCAGAGTAGGTCACCACAACTTGTTCATCAGAGTTCATGATCTCCTTGACAATCTCATCTAGTGCCAGAACTTCGATGCTCTTGCAGGCTTCCCTGATACTCTTGGATTCTGGCAGAGTGTCTAGATCAATTACTTCTGGCTCATCATGTGGCTTCCAGTTTCGTCCAAACATCCGGTTACCGACCGTTATGACAGATGCTTCAGCCTGGGCTTCGGACATGTGATAACAGCTCTTCAGTTTATCAGTAGTCTCATAAAACTCTGGCCTAACTTTTCTTATGCTCTCACGGATGTGCTGGTATTTTAGAGGCAGTTCGTCTCCTGGTTGAGTGAGAGTGACTGTGGAAGGCAACCTGCGCTTCTTTGTCTGACTCTGAGTCTCCTCAGTCTCAGCTGCACTGGAGCATTCATCACAGGATGAGATCTGTGTCCATACTGTGGTCACCTTCCTCTGACTGGTCACTGTCCTCAAAATAGGCAACTGGCTGGCTCAGCTCCTTTTCTTTTTCAGCTTCTTCTCTCATTTGATCAATGGCTTGCATCTCCTTTTGCCTGCGCTCCATTGTCTTCATCCATTTGCGGTCAACAAAGTCTTCACAGTACATTTTCCTTTCAGCTCTCTGATCACTGAGAAAGTTCCACTCCATGTCACTCATCTTTACACCATGCTTCAGCTCCAGTTTCCTGCGTATTACAGGGTCCTGACAGAAGATGTCAAACACCTCCAGTGTTCGACTGTTGAATGTCTCTGCTCTTTTGGAGAAACTATCATTTTGTCGCTGTTTTCATGTCTGAACCAGAGTCAGAAAGTCACCATACAGCTTCAAAATGTGCTTCTTTATGTGCCTGGTGTGGATGGTGTACAGGTTGCAAAACAGCCAGTGTTCCTGGACCAGTTCAGCAAGCAGCTGAGCTG
Source organism: Thalassophryne amazonica (assembly GCF_902500255.1). NCBI lineage: Eukaryota > Metazoa > Chordata > Actinopteri > Batrachoidiformes > Batrachoididae > Thalassophryne > Thalassophryne amazonica. The sequence continues at coordinate 82,820,852 of NC_047107.1, forward strand.
CTGCATCCCTTGATCGTTGGGCCTGGCCGGCCCGCTTTGGCCGCAAAAGATACAGCATGTTCTGTATGATTTCCTTGCCTGTTGAAAGCATTCTACTTGGAAACTCTGCCTTCTCTATGTAGTCCACACCACAAAGTGTCTTTTTGGCCTGTGATCTTGTAAAGGGTGTACTACTACTACTACTACTAGAAACCATTTTTTCACTTGCGACAAGTTGAAATGTTCAAGATCTGAAATAGGGAAATGATATTATTGATAAACTATTATTACTGTTTATGCCTGGGTTTCAATTCTGCAAATTGTGCTGAAAATGAAAATGAATCTGTGCATACAACTTATATTTAAAGTTAGAACCACACTTTTCAACAGTTTTCTGTACTGAAAATATCCGCAAAAAGGAAAAAAATCATATTTTTGGCATTTTTTGAGGGTACTCACATTCACAAGGTATGTACATGGGGGTTAGGTTGGATAAATTTGTCACAACTTAATACTTTCATGTTCAGAAGATCTGTCCCCATATTTTTAAGGGGGTAATACACCACAATCTTTAATTTTGCAAAATAGTACCACCCCCTACTACAACACCACGGACATGTGGTGCACTTCCCTCAACATGAACCAGCTAACAGGTGATGCCTGAATCAGAAGGAGTGAGAAAGAATGTTGTGGTGGCAAAGAGTAGAGGTGGTGAAGGTGGATGTGTTTAAATACTTGGTGTCAACATTTGAAAGTGCTGTAGAGTGTGGAGGAGAGTGCAGGTTGGTTAAGGTTGAGCGGGTCTGAAAGAGTGGCAGCACACCAGCAGTAGGGATGGGTATTGATAAGATTTCATCGATATCAAGGCCATTATTGATTCTGCTTATCGATCCAATTCCTTATCGATTCCCTTATCAATACCTCTTGTGAATTTTCTGTGTACTAAAAGTAGGCTTTACAGGTTTTCTATGTCAACAACATTTTATTGAGTCTTAAAGGAAATAAATATGAAATTGGTCACTGGATCCTTGATCGCTGGACATAAATAAAACTAAACAAAATATGTAGTTTTTGTCAAAGGCATTTCCTTTCAGACACCCAACTTTCCTTATTCAAATTAATTCCAGTAGTATTCTGCTCTTGCTAGGATGCAGCAGTTTTCTAGCTTGGCATATAGTTCTGGAGGAAATCAGTGAAGAAATTAACACATTGAAAATATGGTTTGACCAAAACAAATTATCATTACACTTAAATAAGACAGGGATGAAGTGGAGGTATAAGAGTCATGAGGTGTTCACAGGAGACAGTTATTTCTATATTTATTTATTTAAGTTCATTGTTAGTTGGCTTTATATTTTCTGTTTTTTTTTTATCAGGTTCTTTTTGTCTCTTTCTCTAAAATAGTATTGTAGCATGATTAGTTATTATTACTATTATTGTTGTTGCTATTATTATTAGTATTAATAATAATAATAATAATAATATATAAACAAAAATACATTTAAAAAATATTACAATTTGTAATACATTTTACTCTTTTACGACATCAAATGCTGAGCCATTAATTATTATACAGAAAACAAATGCACACAAACGTGCTGAGATGCGAAGAGCTTAATGCTAACTTTAACATTGAAAATGCTGTAGACATGCTAATGCGTTAGCATCGGTCCCATTTTTAAGTTATTAAATACATCTATCAACTGTTTCAGAAGACCATAACAGGTCGGTTTAACATAAAAAAGGGAAATATTGCTCACAAACAAATGCTCTTTAGGGTTTTAGTGGGGAAAAATTAACATAAAGTGAAATAAAACAAAGAAACATTGCTTCATTGATTCAAAGAAGAGCCACACTGCAGAAACGGTTGATTACAGGACCCTGCAGGGGAGTGAGTGCGTTGACCTTTTTTGCGAAAATCCACAATTATTTTTTGGGTTTTCTTAATGTTCAAAACCAGGTTATGATTGTCACACCATGCTGCCAGTTGTTACACCTCGTCTCTGTATGCTGCCTCGTTGTTGTTAATAAGTCCTACCACTGTGGTGTCATCAGCATACTTAACAATGAGGTTCAATGGAAAAGAAGCTGAGCAGTCATGTGTGAGAAGAGTATAGAGTGCTGGGCTGAGCAAACAGCCCTGTGGGGCCTCTGTACTGATGGAGATGGTGGAGGAGGTGTGCTTGTCCATCCGCACACATTGTGTATGGTTTGTTAGAAAGTCCAGAATCCAGTTGCATAGAATGGTGTTCAGTCCAAGACTGTAAAGTTTGAGTATAAGACAGTGACAATAGAGCGAGAAAAGCAGCACAGTTTGTCATAATTTCCTCAAATTTCTGCATTTAACGTAAATTTTTTTTTCACCCACACATGCATAGGTTCATTGGAAAGAGCTTTCAAAGGGTTTTAAAACAAACACACATTTATTAAAATCCATTAAGAAATAGCAACACTAGTGCAAAAAAGCAGTCAGTTTATTATTGATGATTTGCACATTTCCACCCTTAGTAATGGCGCCTTCCTGTCCTGAGCATAGGGTGATTCTTAGGCACTTATTATGTCCTTTGATCATATTGTATGAAAAACAGAAAAAAAAGGGGAAATTTCACACTTTTATAGTTATCTTTACAATGAAAGTGTTTTTTTTTTTTTTGTTCTAGTAGTCTATGATGACTTTTTCACCTTTTTTCAGCATCATTATATGCAAATATTGCCGTTTTGTGCTTGTCCCACACCCAGACTTTTGATCTTCAATGATAAAAATGAATGGTAAAAAAAAAAAACGTTTTTTCTAATGTTTTAAAATATCTCTGAATAAATATCAGTAAAATAATCAAAACATAATTGGGGTATTCAATGTCATACAACTGTTGTGATTTTTTTTTTTAAACAAAATGTAGTTGTCCCACACTATTGCCGTAATTTTCACGACAACACTGTAATGTCCCTTTAAACAGTTTGTATGAAAGATTGTTTGGGTAGTTTCTATGGAGATAAAAAGTGACATCAGAGCACATGTATATAGCGCCAAATCACAACAAACAGTTGCCCCAAGGCGCTTTATATTGTAAGGCAATGGTGTGGTGGAAATTACATTTACAAGGCCAATAGTGCCAGTAGTTAAAGAATCACCCACTAACAGACTGAGGCGCACACGTCTATTCCAGGTCTATATTTCCATGGTTTCAGAATGGAGGATTACATATCCAAACTGAAACAATTTTCTAAACTGGACTTTCAATCGAAGCAGGAGGTAATAATTAAGGGCCCCTTCACACATAGTGCGAATTTGGTTGATTTGCGCAGAAAGTGCACATGAAGCAGGAATTGTGTGCAAAACAAAATTTCATAGCTGCTTCCAACGCTTCGTACACCTGTTGCTTCAACGATTTGCACACACCAGCGGCTGAAAGACTGTGCGCTGTGCGAGCCCATCGAACCCTCTCGCGGCAGGTGTCTGCCAAATTCCAACTGATACACATGAATATGTAACACTGTTCACATGGCACTTACTGTAGAAAATGTGTGGCCAGCAGTGGCGGCGCTAGGACGTTTTTGTTGGGGGTGCTGAGGGGGGCTGGGGTAAAAGTTGGAGGGGCTCCACAAAATGTCGTTGAAATGAACAATATATAGTAAATTGCTTTATAAATACCAAGGTATATGTTTTAGTCACCCGTGCTCCTCTAAAATGTGGTATCAATGCACACACACATCACTTAGAATGATTACAAGTTCAGTAAACTTGCACATAGGTATACAAACTGAATTCATTGAAATGGTGCTCAAGACAATGCATGGAATCAACCTTACACAAATTGTCTATATGAAAGATTTATTGCCAATTTAACACAGAGGTCATAACCATTCGATAAAAGTAAGTAAAAGATATAGACTGAGAAACTTAGTTGTAAACAATATACAAAAAAAAGTGATTCTTTATGAAGTTTGTATACAATCTAGCCCAAATTACATGTAAGGCAAACAGCCAAAGAACACGTTGCTTTAAAACTATGCACCTGTTCTGGTGGTTGGCAGCAAATTTATCAATGACAGCATCAATGTCCAGCTGTTTTGCCCTCTTGTCAGTCGCTATTTACAATATTGGCAGAATTATTGGGGGGGCTGGTAGGGGGCTTGGCTCATTATTGGGGTGCTTAAGCCCCCTCTTGGTGCCGCCACTGGTGGCCAGTCGTACTATCATCACGAAAACAGTCTGAAGACAATCACTTTCGAGATGGATGTGAAATTTGTGCCCCACGACTGTGAAGTTGTCAAGTGTACATGTGGCGTGCCAGAGTGTCGGCTCCTCCAACAACACATGCATGTGTTTCGCATGCCCCCCCCCCCCCGCCGAACACATCTGTGCATGTGGTCCCCCCTGCAGGCGAGGCATCTCTCATCTGATCACAGAGTGACATCTTGGTCTGTGCACTGACAGGACAGGGTGCGTGGCTGGCTGCCCCACAACTGTTGAGACATCTCCAGTTCTGGACATCACAGCTGCAGCACACGTCCCGTGTTTTGATGGACACACGCGCGTGTGTGCTTGTGTGGAAATACATAAAAACATATATCGCTTTTGCGATGGGAAGAGAAACGGGCCGTCAGTCCATTTGGACACACAGAAGGTGATCTGTGTCAGGACGTGAGGGCTGTGAGCGGCGCGCCGCAGCACCAGCACAAGCCAACAGTATGATAAATACGCCACTTTCATTTCATTCAGAATATACAGTGTGACAATGTAACACAAACATTTTAGATAAATTCATCTAATCAACATTTCTTCACAGAATCAGATCAGAAACAGAACTAAAAGATTTTCATTTTTGTCTTATGACTTCAGGACAGAAGGTCGGATAGGACCCCGAGTGGAAGCGTTGCGCGCAGTGATAGCACCACTATACTAAAAATTTCAAAACAATGCTATTTACTGCTTTTCATATAGGAATAAAATTGTTATTGTGCAGACTTGAGTTGAGGTTTTTGGCCCGGCTTTCCACAATATTCCCTGTTTCCCATTTGGCCCTTCGCAAAAAATAATTGCCCACCCCTGCTCTAGCTTCTTGCACTCACTGGGATTTGCACAATTGTCGGTTTCCTCTGCATCACCAAGTGAAGACAACAATTTCTATGGGGACAGACATTACACAAAATTAGAGAAGGTGCTACAAATGTTGTTCATTATAAACACAGGCAAGCATATCTTGTGCAATTTTCATTATGTATTAAATCAGCTTACACTTCAACAATAAAATTAATACAACGCCCATTCCACCTCTTAGACCTATGCAGCTTCCATCTTAAATTAAATGTCTTATGCTGCGTTCACACCGGACGACACGCGAGCGACAGCGGCGGCAGGTTGCCATGTAATCCCTATGGAAGGACGCGTTGTGGCACCACAAAAGTCAAAGCCAAGCATTGCGACGCGATGAACGCAAATGAAGCGACGCGAATTAAGCGATTGTGAGCGATTGCCACATTTGTTAGAGTTTATACTTGATGTGGACATGTCCTGTCTCTGGCAGCCACCCTCTGAGCAGGACTTATGTCCGTTTTGTCCTTTATTTCACAATTTAGACAGAGTTTGAGGGGAGAGTGAGCAGCAGCACCGCAGCAGCGACAGCAGCCAGTTTGTTTTTTTCCACATGCGCAAGCGCGAACAAATCATCTGTGAAGATTATTTTATTTATTAACTACACAGATGTATGATAAAACAAACAGTGACTGGTTTATAACACAATTATGACAGAGTTGGAGGGGAGAGCGAGGAACTGCAGCGGCAGCCAGGTTTTTTTTTTTAATTGTTCACATGTGCGCACAAACAGAACAGGAAGTCCTCAAACTGGGTCCTGGAGAGGTGGAAGTATCTCTGAACGCGGCCATCATCCAGACGCAGCTCCTGCAGCAAATGATAAAACTCCCCGAATTGGGAACATCTCATGAGGATGTTGTGAACCCAGGCGACGTAAGTCAGCTTTCCAACACAAAAAGAGCACAGCAACCCGCTCCATGTGATCAAGGTCCGCCGTGTTGACTTGACTGACAACTGGAGCCGGCAGGCGGAATGGAAGCTCCTCCTATTTGATGATGCATTGGGGTGAATTTTCACAGTGAAAGCAGAGCGACACACTGGGCGATGGTAGCGTGTTCATCGCCAGGCGAGAGACGCAAATTTGTGGCGTCACGTGTCATCCGGTGTGAACGCAGCATTATAGACATACATCTTTTTGTACTACCTTCCTTTCCTTCCTTCCTTTCCTGGCCACACAGCCCCACAGCATGATGGAACCACCTCCAAATTTTACTGTAGGTCGCAAGCATTTTTCTTGGAATGCTGTGTTCTTTTTCAGCCATGCATACCGCCCGTTATGTCCAAATAACTCAATTTTAGTTTCATTAGTCCACAGCACCTTATTCCAAAATGAAGCTGGCTTGTGCAAATGTGCTTTAGCATATCTCAAATGACTGTTTGTGGTGTGTACGCAGAAAAGGCTTCCTCTGCATTATAGCATCATACAGCATCTCTTTGTACAAAGTGCGCTGTACAGATGAACAATGCACAGACACTATCTGCAGCAAGATCATGTTGTATGTCTTTGGAGCAGGTCTGTGAGTTGACTATGACTGTTCTCACCATCCTCGCTTCAGCTTATCTGAGATTTTTCTTGGCCTGCCACTTCAGGCCTTAACTAGTACTGTGCCTCTGGTCTTCCATTTCCTCACTATGTTCCTCATAGTGGAAACTGACAGCTGAAATCTCTGAGATAGCTTTTCGTATCCTTCCCCTAAACCATGATGTTGAACAATCTTTGTTTTCAGGTCATTTGAGAGTTGTTTAGAGGATCCCATGTGGCCACTCATTAGAAATGATGCAAAGAGGGGAAACATTTGCAAATGGTCACCTAAAATACCCTTTGTCATGACTGGATTCACCTTTGTAAGGAGGTCAAGGGTCAATGAGGTTACCAAACCAGTTTTGTGTTCCAGTAATTAGTGCTAAATGTATTCAAATCAAAATGACAAGGGTGCCCACATTTATGCACTTGCCAATTATTGCACACTTTCTGTAAATACTAGAAACTTCATTTAATTTCTCAAATATCACTGTTTGTCTGCTATATGATATATTTAACTGAGATTGCTGAGCCAAACAACCAATGATTTATAAAGGAAAATCACGGAAATAATCAGGGGTGCCCAAACTTTTGCATACAACTGTATGACTACTTAGTGTGAGAGAACATAAGTAAAACTCTCACATTACAAAGGGGTACAAACTCTATAGATTATCATGGACAAAGATTTTAAATCACGAAAACACTATATCTGCTTATACTATCCTTCCAAAATGAAGCTGAAGAAAGGGACGGACACTATTCTCTGCATATGAATATGTGATAATTGCCTACAAAAATGACATCACATTTACATGTTCAATGTTAAATATTAACAGTGTATAGACTGAAATGCAAGTTGAAGTGAACTTCTACTTTAATCATTTGATCATTAAAGAAAACCAGTAAGGGGACAGACACTACATCACATGTTTAATGCTCCTTTAATATATAAAGCTGGTTAATTCTAAAGGTTTATGGGTGTTTTGTCTCAGTCTCCTTGGAGTAATTAACACACCACCTATCAATCATTCATGACAAACCTGATAGGACTAAATGGTCAGGGGACAGACACTACAAAAAATTCGCTTCACTTTTAAGTCTCAGTTCAAAAAAATCATTGTGCAATATTGGTACTTTGTGGTAGGCTCAATTGTGTTTATCATTTACCTGTTGTGAAAGTGACGTGACACGGACCCACAACAGGAGGCGTTAATGAACGGACAATGGATAAGCCAAAAGTAACAATTTAATGTTGTGAATCGCACAACAACGTACAGACAATAACAATATGGTGGACTGTCAATCATACACCAGGTGACGTGTGGGCAGGGTCGACGATAGAAGACGCCTGGAGAGAGAAGAGCTGGATCCCCACACAGCTTCCACCACCAACGGAGCTGAAGAACACCGGAGCCGCCAAGCCCTGCGCCCCAGGTGGCCGCTGTCTTCAGCAGTCAGACCCGGTACTGCTGGCAGAGAACAGAGACAGTCCAGATGAGTGTGAGTTTGCACACTCAGTAATCCCACAGTCTATCTTAAGTAAAGGAGGGAGAACCTCCACCTCCAATCACACACACTCGTGCAGCTCCTGGTCAACCACTTATCTGAGTTGGGGTGTGAGGCGAAGCCGTCACTGTCACACCAAACGCCAATCCTCCAGATAAGGAAACACTCCAGGAAAACGGCTGCAATAGAAGTTCAGGTTAAACACACACACAGTGTCAGGCAGCAGAGAAATTACCTGAATGGTAGTTGATTTCTCGGCGGGGAGGTGGAGTTGCAGTCCGGCCTTTATGGTGGTGGTGATGAGAAGTGAATGAGTGACAGCTGGTATGGATGATGAGTGACAGCTGTCACTCCTGGTTGCTCCGACGCCCTCTTGTGCTTGAAGCCCGCACTTCAAGCAGGGCGCCATCTTGTGGTGGTGGGCCAGCAGTACCTCCTCTTCAGTGGCCCACACAACAGGACCCCCCCCTCAACGGGCGCCTCCTGGCGCCCGACCAGTCTTGTCCGGGTGCCACCGGTAGAAGTCAGCCAGGAGGGCCGGGTCCAGGATGAAGCTCCTCTTAACCCAGGAGCGTTCTTCAGGTCCATACCCCTCCCAGTCCACCAAATACTGGAACCCCCGGCCCTTCCGACGGACATCCAGGAGCCGGCGCACGGTCCAAGCCGGCTCCCCGTCGATGATCCGGGCAGGAGGCGGCGCCGGTCCGGGGGTACAGAGGGGTGAAACGTGGTGAGGTTTGATGTGGGACACATGGAAAACCGGGTGGATCCGCAGTGAAGCTGGCAGCTTCAGCTTCACCGCGGCTGGACTGAGGACTCTGAGGATGGGGAAAGGTCCGATGTATCTGTCCTTCAACTTTTGGGATTCCACTTGCAGGGGAATGTCCTTTGTGGAAAGCCAAACCTCCTGCCCAGGCTGATACGCAGGGGCCGGGGCACGCCGACGGTCTGCATGGTTCTTGGCCCTCGTCCGGGCTTTGAGCAGGGCAGAGCGGGCGGTACGCCACATCCGACGGCACCTTCTCAGATGGGCCTGGACCGAGGGCACCCCGACCTCTCCCTCCACTAGCGGGAACAATGGGGGCTGGTACCCCAAACACACTTCAAATGGGGAGAGGCCGGTGGCAGACGAGACTTGGCTGTTATGAGCGTACTCGATCCAGGACAGATGGTCACTCCAAGCCGTCGGGTGCGCAGAGGTCACGCAACAGAGGGCCTGCTCCAGTTCCTGGTTAGTCCGCTCTGCCTGCCCGTTCGTCTGGGGGTGGTACCCAGACGAGAGACTGACGGTGGCCCCCAGTTCCCTACAGAAACTCCGCCAGACCTGGGAGGAGAACTGAGGACCACGATCCGAGACAATATCTGATGGAATCCCATGCAGACGCACGACGTGGTGGACCAGGAGGTCTGCAGTCTCCTGGGCCGTCGGGAGCTTCGGGAGGGCCATGAAGTGGGCCGCCTTGGAGAACCGGTCCACTATCGTTAGGATGGTGGTGTTTCCCTGGGACGGCGGGAGGCCCGTGACAAAGTCCAGGCCGATATGAGACCAGGGGCGACGAGGCACAGGCAGAGGCTGGAGGAGGCCTTGGGCCTTGTGGTGGTCAGCTTTGCCCCTGGCGCAGGTGGTGCAGGCCTGGACATACTCCCGGATGTCGGCTTCCATAGACGCCCACCAGAAGCGCTGCCGGACCACTGCCACGGTTCTTCGCACCCCTGGGTGACAGGAGAGCTTGGAACCGTGACAGAAGTCAAGGACCGCAGCGCTGGGCTCTGGTGGGACGTACAGTTTGTTCTTCGGACCGGTCCCCGGGTCCGGGCTCCGTGTCAGGGCCTCCCGGACGGTCTTCTCCACGTCCCAGGTAAGGGCGGCCACGACAGTGGACTCGGGGATGATGGTTTCAGGGGGGTCTGACAGCTCGGTCTTGACCTCCTCTTCGTGCACCCGGGACAGGGCGTCAGATCGTTGGTTCTTTGTCCCGGGGCGGTAGGTGATCCGGAAGTCAAAACGCCCGAAGAACAGCGACCAGCGGGCTTGCCTGGGGTTCAGACGCTTCGCGGTCCGGATGTACTCCAGGTTCCGATGGTCCGTGAAAACTGTAAATGGTACCGATGCTCCCTCCAACAGGTGTCTCCACTCTTCAAGAGCCTCCTTCACCGCAAGAAGTTCCCGATTGCCGACGTCATAGTTCCGTTCAGCTGGGGTCAACCTGCGGGAAAAGTAGGCACATGGATGGAAAACCTTGTCAGACTCCCCGCTCTGGGATAGCAAGGCTCCTATCCCTGAGTCAGAGGCATCCACTTCAACAACAAACTGGCGCTTGGGATCGGGCTGCACCAGAACCGGTGCAGTCGAGAACCGGTGTTTCAACTCCCTAAACGCGGCTTCGCACCGATCCGACCAGGTGAAGGGGACTTTTGTGGAGGTCAGGGCTGTCAGGGGGCTAACTACCTGACTGTAGCCCTTGATGAACCTCCGGTAGAAATTTGCAAAACCGAGGAACTGTTGTAGTTTCCTACGGTTCGTTGGTTGGAGCCAATCTCTCACCGCCGCAACCTTGGCCGGATCAGGGGCGACGGAGTTGGAGGAGATGATGAACCCCAAGAAGGACAAAGAAGTGCGGTGGAACTCACACTTCTCGTCCTTCACAAACAGCCGGTTCTCCAACAACCGCTGTAGGACCTGACGTACATGCTTAACATGGGTCTCAGGATCCGGAGAAAAGATGAGTATATCGTCTAGATATACGAAGACAAACCGATGCAGGAAGTCCCGCAAGACGTCATTAACCAATGCTTGGAACGTCGCGGGCGCATTGGTGAGGCCGAACGGCATGACCAGGTACTCAGAGTGACCTAACGGGGTGTTAAATGCCGTCTTCTACCCGTCTCCCTCCCGGATCCGAACCAGGTGATAAGCATTCCTAAGATCCAATTTCATGAAAATTTGGGCTCCATGCAGGGGCGTGAACACTGAATCCAACAGAGGTAACGGGTATCGGTTGCGAACCGTGATCTCGTTCAGCCCTCTGTAATCAATGCATGGACGGAGTCCGCCGTCCTTCTTGCCCACAAAAAAGAAACCAGCACCCATCGGGGAGGTGGAGTTCCGGATCAACCCGGCAGCTAACGAGTCCTGGATGTAGGTCTCCATTGATTCGCGTTCCGGACGTGAGAGGTTGTACAGCCTGCTGGACGGGTACTCAGCGCCCGGTATCAAATCAATGGCACAATCGTACGGACGGTGCGGGGGCAGCGTGAGTGCCAGATCCTTGCTGAAGACGTCAGCAAGGTCGTGGTACTCAGCCGGCACCGCCGCCAGATTGGGGGGGACTAAAACCTCCTCCTTAGCTGTCACACCGGGTGGAACCGAGGATCCTAAACACTCCCGGTGGCAGGTTTCGCTCCACTGAACCACAACCCCAGACGGCCAATCAATCCGGGGATTGTGTTTTAACACCCATGGAAAACCCAAAATCACTCGGGAGGTAGAAGGTGTTACATAAAACACAATCTCCTCCCTGTGATTCCCAGACACCACCAATGTCACTGGCTGAGTCTGGTGTGTGATTAGTGGAAGAAAGGTGCCATCTAGTGCCCGCACCGACAATGGTGACGGTAAGGCCACTAGAGGGAGCCCAACCTCCTTTGCCCATCTGCTATCCAGCAGATTCCCCTCCGACCCCTTGTCCCCCAGTGCTGGGGCGTGAAGGGTTAGATCCCCACTCAGGATCGTGACTGGGATTCGTGCAGATTTACGGGGTTTCCCCGCGTGGGTATTGTGACCCACCCTTAGCCCAGTCTCTAAGGACGAGTGCTGCTGTTTTGACCGTTTGGGGCATTCTCTCTGTGTGTGCTCGGTAGAGCTGCAGAGAAAACACTCTCCACGGATCAGCCTCCTTTGTCTCTGATCTGATCATTTTTTGGCCCTGCTCGTTTCCATAGCAACGTCAGCAGGGGGAGCTGTTGTCACATGGAGAGCCCTGGCAGTGGAGCGTGGGGAAGTCGGCTCTCTTTCAGACCCGGGAGGAAGAGGGACGGCTTGTGCCTGACCACGCCCTTCGTCTCGCTCCCGTCGGTGTTCTGTTAATCGGTTGTCTAACCGTATAACCAGGTCGATAAGCCCATCTAAATCCCGCGGCTCGTCCTTCGCCACCAGGTGCTCCTTAAGGACCAGAGACAGTCCGTTTATAAAGGCGGCGCGGAGCGCAACAGCATTCCAGCCGGCTCGCGCTGCTGCGATGCGGAAGTCGACTGCATACTTTGCTGCGCTCCGACGCCCCTGTCTTATCGACAGCAGCACACTTGAAGCGGTCTCGCCTCTATGAGGGTGGTCGAACACCTGTCGGAACTCCCTCACAAACTCAGTATAAACCGTTAGGAGCCGTGAATTCTGCTCCCAAAGCGCCGTGGCCCAGGCACGTGCCTCTCCTCGAAGCAAATTTATAACGTAAGCCACCCGGCTAGCGTCTGACGCGTGCATGACGGGACGCTGTGAAAAGACGAGTGAGCACTGCATCAAGAAGTCCGCGCACGTCTCCACACATCCTCCGTACGGCTCCGGAGGGCTTATGTATGCTTCAGGGGAAGGTGGGGGGTTCGCTGAACGACCAGCGGAATGTCTGTTCCTGGCACACTGTCAGCAGGAGGAGGTGGTGCAGCAGCGCCCTGAGCACGCGCTTCCACCTGGGCGGTGAGAGCCTCTATCCTGCGATTGAGAACACTGCTCTGCTCGGTAACTAAGTCCAACCGAGCGGCAAAGGCGGTTAAGATGTGCTGCAGCTCACCTAACATGCCTCCTGCTGGCGCCTGTGCACCTCGCTCTTCCATTGGCTGTTCAAGCGATGGTTGACGCCCCTCGGGATCCATGACGCTGGCCGAGAAATCCTGTTGTGAAAGTGACGTGACACGGACCCACAACAGGGGGCGTTAATGAAGGGACAATGGATAAGCCAAAAGTAACAATTTAATGTTGTGAATCGCACAACAACGTACAGACAATAACAATATGGTGGACTGTCAATCATACACCAGGTGACGTGTGGGCAGGCTCGACGATAGAAGACGCCTGGAGAGAGAAGAGCTGGATCCCCACACAGCTTCCACCACCAACGGAGCTGAAGAACACCGGAGCCGCCAAGCCCTGCGCCCCAGGTGGCCGCTGTCTTCAGCAGTCAGACCCGGTACTGCTGGCAGAGAACAGAGACAGTCCAGATGAGTGTGAGTTCGCACACTCAGTAATCCCACAGTCAGTGTTCAGTAAAGGAGGGAGAACCTCCACCTCCAATCACACACACTCGTGCAGCTCCTGGTCAACCACTTATCTGAGTTGGGGTGTGAGGCGAAGCCGTCACTGTCACACCAAACGCCAATCCTCCAGATAAGGAAACACTCCAGGAAAACGGCTGCAATAGAAGTTCAGGTTAAACACACACAGTGTCAGTCAGCAGAGAAATTACCTGAATGGTAGCTGATTTCTCGGCGGGGAGGTGGAGTTGCAGTCCGGCCTTTATGGTGGTGGTGATGAGAAGTGAATGAGTGACAGCTGGTATGGATGATGAGTGACAGCTGTCACTCCTGGTTGCTCAGACGCCCTCTCGTGCTTGAAGCCCGCACTTCAAGCAGGGCGCCATCTTGTGGTGGTGGGCCAGCAGTACCTCCTCTTCAGCGGCCCACACAACATTACCATTCCCACTAGGCTTCGAGTTATCATGTAGCCTAAATATCTTATATTTCAATGTGATTTTCCACATAATTGACACAAAGCAAGAAAAAACAAAAACCTGTAACAAAATCATTTTTTAATGTTTAATCATGGTTAACATCCGTACTACTTTTTCTAGTTGAAAATACCTGAAAATCAAAAGAAACATACACTCCTTGTGTTTAGATACAATAAGTTAAGAATATGAATCTATGCTTGGTGTCAATAGAAGCCGTTAAACATGTTGATTTTTTTATTGAGACTCTGTAACGCTCCAAATGCAACCTTCTTGAGACACAGAAAGTGTGATATTTTGATGAATTCTCAATCGATTTGCATGTTTGTTTGTTTTTTCAGGACAGTTTTGGTAATCTCTTCTCCATGTAACACATCTATCCTAATTACCGTATTATGTACTTATGTTAGGCCCACACAGCAGTTTACACATTTACACATTTTTCAGATAACTTTATTAAATAGAGCTTATTTACATTTTTGCATTATATTAATAAATTATAGTAGAAAATGTTCTCTTTACAGATGTCCTTTTTTTAACAGAAAAGCAGTGATAATGCATACAGTGCTGCATAAATATTTTAGGCACATTAGAATATTGAATTCAAATTGTTTTGTTTCATTCATTGGTGTGAACTCAAAATTAAATTTGAAATTGCCTCCCACATCCATAGACATGCGGGTTAGGTGGAATGGAATCTTTAAATTGTCCGTAGGTGTGCGAGTGGGTGTGACTGTGTTTGTTAGTCTGTTTGTGGCCCTGTGACAGACTGGCGTCCTGTCCTGGGTGTACCCTGCCTCATGCTCTATGACTGCTGGGATAGGCTCCAGCGGCCCCCCCCCACGACCCTTAATTGGACTAAGCAGTTGAAGATGAGTGTGTGTATGTGCAAATCATAAAAAAAAACCCAAAAAAAACAAAACAAAAAAAAAAACAAAAACGGATAAAACACCCTCACATGTTTACTGCTTGGTACAAAACAATACAAAGACAATTACCAACTATACTTTTATAATAAATAAATAAATAAAATTTCAATTTAAAACAATTATTTACAAAAATTCTGAATTAAATTTGACTTTTGTGTCAAGTACAGGAGACCACCTAAAAGAAACAATGTTGTTTTATGAATATAACTGTCTAGTATACACATTTGTATTTATTTAAAACCATTAGTCGTCATCTTTTCATTATTTAAAAAAGATAATAATGCCAAAAGCTTTTGTACAATACTGTAATTTAAAAATGTATTTAAACACTGACCATGTTGATTTTGATCGTCAAACACTGGCATAATTTTTGTGGATTAAAATATTTCTAGTTATTGCATGACAAAATCTTTTGTCTTGGTCATTTGTGGCCTCCTGTTCATTTGTGGCAGTTAAAGATACCCAAGGTTGACCTTGCACTACTTGAACATAAGGCAGTGAATAATAATGGAGTCCTGGTCAATGCATTTCATGAGTACGTAACAGAGAGAGGCCAAGAACATGTGTTACATTTTTTGGAACACTGTTTATTCATTTTAAATTGGCACACATACAACTATACATCAGAATTATTTCTCAACACTGTGCAAAAAGGTTGATTAAGAAAACAGAATGTTAATAACAAGAACAATATGAAAAAAAAAAAAAAAAAAAAAAAGCCAAAAAAAAAAAAGATATAGCACTTCTTTGAGTACACATTTGTCTAGATAAACAATCAAAATCCAAATTTCACTTTATGCAAGAAAAAAAGGAAGAAACAAAGAAGTCAGGTTTGCATATTGCAGTCACCATTTTACAATTCTTCTTCTGCATTAATATTTGCAGAGTTTACATTTTTCACAAATTCTCTGAATGGTTTCCATATCTCTCCAATCATTCCCAGTTTTCCTTTCCTAATACATGCAATCTTTTCTAGAAGAAAAACTACAGTATGAGCATATGTTTCACCCAGTATGCCAAACTGGGCCTGTTTGCCTTTTTCCAAAATACAGAAATTGATCTTTTAGCTTGCAGGAGACACATGTTGATCATCACTTAGGAAATCCTGGATGCTTTCCAGGATACATTCCCAAAACAAAAAGAGCAGGATTTATTGGTATGTTCTTTGATATAATCATCATTTCTATTGCTTTTTTAACCTCCCACAGAAAAGTCCAACCTTAGTACATTGCCACATGCAGTGAAACAAAGTCCCTTTATCCTCACTGCACTTTATACACACATCTGGTATTATATCCCCACATCTGGGGTTACTATTATATCTGTTCAATTTTGTTGGTGTGATGGAAGTTCTCATGAGCCATTTATACTGTATGAGCCTAAATCGGGTATTAATTGATTGTGTGTGAGTCTTTTTACATGCTGATTCCGAGTCCTCTTGTGATATATTGATTGCTGAATCCTCATTCCGTGCCCTTTGTTTTGAAACAGAATTTTCAGTTGAATTAGACAGTAACAAATTGTACAACTCTGATACAACACCTTTACTTAGACTGTTTTTAAAAACAATTTCCTCTAAATTAGTTGTTTTTTGTTGTTGTTGTTTTGGTTGGTTGGTTATTATTCTGACTAGCTCTAAAGAAAATTCTAAGCTGAAGAAACTTTAAAAAGTTTTTTTTTCTATATTGGATTTCCGTAATTTCCTCAAAGGACATCAAGTTCTCGGAGTTAGACATGAATAAATCTTGCAGTCTTCAATCCCTTTGAGACCCATTGTTGAAAAACAGGGTTTTCCCTCCCTGGGATAAAGGACTGATTTCCCCAAACTGGACTATACAAAGACAGTTTACAGGGCTCTAACATATTTGCGCACCTTAAAGCAGATTTTAATAATATTTTTAACAATTTGATTTGTAGTTTGTTTTACTAAATTAGAAAAATGATCTGAGTAAATGTGTTACTTTTTACTGATGGGTCGAAGTATCCAGAAACAGGTGCCATTGGAGTAGCTTTTTTAGTCCAAGGATGGAATATTGAGTCATGTAAGAGAACATCAGATTTCCTGAATGTATACACAGTGGAATTATTTGCTATTCTCATGGCAATCCAATGCATATCACAGATTTATCATCATAAAGTGTTGGTGTGCAGTGACTCTGTGTCAGCCATCAATAGTACTGGGACAGGATCATCCAGAGATGCGATTAGGGATGTGGCAAGGAAAGGGGTTGAGTTAACGTTGATGTGGATTCCAGTGTGCATCGGTATCCCAACAAATGAGAAGGTGGAAAAGTTGGCCAAAAAAGCTGTGACAAAAGAAAACATTAACATCAGTATCAATCTCTCCAACACAGAGGGTAAGTGTATTGTCAGGAGGGAAATTAACTTACATTGGCAAAAATGCTGCAGATCAGGAGACTAAAGGTAGGCATTTATTATCAATAGCTAGTGGAGTGACGGATTCAGTAAATAGTTGTAGAAAAGGGTGGAAAAGAAAGGATGAAGTCACTGTTGCTAGACTGAGAATTGGTCATACCTTTGTGGACAGTACTCTCTTCCTCCTAGGAAAGCATCAGGATGGATTATGTTTGGAATGTCCACAGCTCGCTCACTCACTCACTCACTCACTCATCTTCAAAACATAGTAGAGAAGCTTGAATCTTCGACTGGACTAGGTTGCTTGACGCGAGGACGTTTCTGTCATGACCGGCCCTGTTCCAGGCTTTGATCCCTTTTTTGCCTCTTTCTTTGCAGCATCTTCTGTTCCTGCTTTGATTTATTAGTGGTTTATTTTCATCATGTGTTTCTTCTATGTTCTATTTTGCTTTGTCACTTTGTTTCCTTGCTGCTTTTATATTTTAACCATTGTGCAGTTCCGTTCTTCTTTTGTTCAGCCAGTTTGTGTTTTCATTGTTTACCACTTGTTTATTTTGTTCTTCTCATTGGTTATATTATCTGTTGTGCTTTAGTGTCAGGTTTTGTTATCTCAGTCTGTTTTATTTTTAATTTGTTTAGCCACTTTGGTTTCTTAGTCTGTTCCAGTTTAGTTTTGTCTTAGGGTTTTATTGTCTATTATTCTCAGAGCAGTTTTTATGAAGTTTATCTTCTGTGTTTGTAATCCTCTGTTTTGCTTTTCAGTTTTGTTCTTAGATTGCACTCACATCCAGTTATTTATATTCACTCCACGCCCTGCACCTGCCTTTATGTTTTTCCCTCACTTTGATTCTGTCTGCTTTGTTTCACCTCACTCACACTCCCTACACCAGCCCAAGTATCTTTGCTCCTCACATCACTCTCTTGCACAGTGTTTGATCTTTGTCTACTAGCCACGCCCCCTTTCTGGAATCTTCCCTCCACACCTGGACCTTGTTACCTAATTAGTCTGCACATTGTTCACAGCACTTGTTACTTAAGCCCTTACAGTCTCACAGCACACCGCCAGATTGTTGTCTTCGTACACATTCTAGCGCCCATTCACAGTCCTGATTTTTGTCTTGCCGTGTTCTGAACCTTGCTTTCTATTCTTCGACCATGCCTCTCGCCTCATCCCAGATGTCGGTGTTTTCTTGTGCCTCTGAACCCTGCTCGTGTGTGACTGTGTCTCAGCCTGACCCTGTTTGTACCTCTGCTGCGCTGACTGATTACTTGTGTACCAAACCCAAGCCTGAATTAAAGACCATGATTTCCTCCACACCAAAACCTGGTTTGGGAGTCTGTATTGCGGGTCCAGCCGCTCCTGGTGACGGGCTCCCGTCCGTCATGACAGTTTCGCTTCAAATCGCAGAAGCTTCCTCTGCTAAAATTCTTGCTCTGGTGGTCTGACTTCTGTCTTGACTCTTGTCGAGAAGAATGATCCTAAGTCACAAAAGCTGGAGTTTTAAACCTAACCAGACCCCTCCTACCGAGAGGTAGACTGCTAAGGCTAGTGACTAAACAATAGCTCTAATTAGAACCTATTGTGCTCTAGTTAGCACCCTCCTAATGACAGGGCAGCTGTGGCTCCCTTGATGACTCTGCTGATGACGTGAATGACTCATTACCATGAACAAAAGACTGAAACTGCTTTGATCTGAGTACCCCATTGTAAACAGGGGATAAAGCGTGTCTCAGACCCCCTCCCCGGTTAAGGCTGGGTTTCAAACGTTTCACAAAGAATGCCTCCTTGACCCCTCTGTCAAACCATTTCTTCTCTCTGGCTAATATTTTAACTTCCTTGTCCTCAAACATGTGGTTAGTGTCTTTAAGATGGAGATGAACTGCAGACTGAGGTCCACTGGCGCCCTCTCTGCGGTGCTGGTATAGCCTTTTGTGTAAAGGTTGCTTCGTCTCACCTATGTAGTGTTCGTTACAGTTTTCCTGACATCTGATAGAATACACTACATTGCTCTGTTTGTAACTAGGGATCATGTCCTTAGGGTGAACTAATTTCTGTCTCAAAGTGTTAACCGGTTTAAAGTAAACTGGGATTTTGTGCTGTCTGAAGAGCCTCTGTAGTTTTTCCCTTACTCCTGCTAAATAAGGGAGGGACACTCCTCTTCTTCTTTTCTCCGTCTCCTGTCTATCTGGTCTCTTTGTTCTCTGGGACTTCTGCACTTTGTCCAGGGACCATCGTGGGTACCCACATACTGTGAGGGCTTTCCAGACAAGTTGTTGTTCTTTAGCCCTCCCCTCTGCAGTTGTGGGCACCTGTAGGGCTCTATGTTGAAGCGTCCTGATCACACCGAGCTTGTGTTCAAAGGGGTGGTTTGAGCCAAAGAGCAGATATTGGTCAGTGTGAGTTGGTTTTCTGTAAACCCCTGTCTGAAGCTGCCTGTTCTCTCCAATCGTAACATCACAGTCCAAGAAGGCTAAATGGTTGTTTCTGGCATCCTCATGTGTGAACTTGATATTGGAGTCCACCGAGTTGATGTGCTCTGTAAAGTCCTCGACCTCCTGTTGCTTGATTTTAACCCGTGTCATCAACATATCTGAACCAGTGACTGGGAGAGATGCCCGTGAAACACGTCAAGGCTGTCTTCTCCACTCGCTCCATGTACAGATTGGCCACAATGGGGGATACTGGAGACCCCATTGCACAACCATGAATCTGCCTGTAGTAATTCCCCCTAAACAGGAAATATGTGGTGTTGAGACAGATCTCCAAGAGTTGGCAGATGTGGTCTGGTGTGAGTTTGGTCTTTTCAAGTAGAGACACATCCTCCAGCAGTCTCTGCTGCTGAGACGGCCTCAGCGGTGGGGATGCAGGTGAACAACGAAGTCACATCAAATGACACGACTGTTTCATCTGCCTCCAGCTGCAGGTCCTTGATCTTGTTCACAAAATCTTGTGTGTTCTCCACATAGTGGTCTGAGTTACCCACTAGAGGAGCCAAAATCCACTTGAGGTGCTTCTTTGTGAAACGTTTGAAACCCAGCCTTAACCGGGGAGGGGGTCTGAGACACGCTTTATCCCCTGTTTACAATGGGGTACTCAGGTCAAAGCAGTTTCAGTCTTTTGTTCATGGTAATGAGTCATTCACATCATCAGCAGAGTCATCAAGGGAGCCACAGCTGCCCTGTCATTAGGAGGGTGCTAACTAGAGTACAATAGGTTCTAATTACAGCTATTGTTTAGTCACTAGCCTTAGCAGTCTACCTCTTGGTAGGAGGGGTCTGGTTAGGTTTAAAACTCCAGCTTTTGTGACTTCGGATCATTCTTCTTGACAAGAGTCAAGACAGAAGTCAGACCACCAGAGCAAGAATTTTAGCTGAGGAAGCTTCTGTGATTTGAAGCGAAACGTCCTCGCGTCAAGCAACCCAGTCCAGTCGAAGATTCAAGCTTCTCTACTATGGAAACCACCTGGACAACTGAGAGCCTACACAGAAACATCTTCAAAACACTTATTCCAATTAAGGATCACGGCGGGGAGGGGGGAGCTATTCCAGAGAAAGCCAAGAGCTTATCTCAGAATTTAGGATAAGCCTGAAAGACGTTTCTGTAGAAAGTATTTTAGCCATAGGGTCAAGTGGGAGGGGGAAGTGTTGGCTTTTTTAAATACTTGAAAAACACTGGACTCATCGACAGGATTTGATACTCATTTGTGAAATTTCATACTGTCTTCTTAGTAAGTAAGTCCCTTCGGCTGCTCCCTTGTTTGCACTTGGGGTCGCCACAGCAAATCCAAGGTGGATCTGCATGTTGAATTGGCACAAGTTTTACGCCGGATGCCCTTCCTGATGCAACTCCACATTACATGGAGAAATGTGGCAGGGGTGGGATTTGAACCCGGAACCTTCTGAACTGAAACCAAGCGCATTAACCACTTGGCCACCACCCCTGCTCTCATACTGTCTTCTTAAGTTAACTATTTCAACAGTTCTTTTAGTCAGACAGGAAAGATTGTTTTACCTGCTTTACATGTTTCAGCTACTTCCTGTAGCCTTCCTCAGAAGCGTCACAAGATGGGGAAGTGACGTGTCTTATAGGCTGCTACTTCTTGATTTGGCCAGACAGCAGGGGGAACTTACGCCCCCTACTGTCTGACGTCTTCTCCAGGACGGCATCCCATGTATGTGATAGGGTGTAGGCCCCCTCATCCCGATTCATGCTTCTTGGACCTCGCTTGCAGATCTCGATGGCCTCTCTGATCCAGCGGTGGTATTTGTTGCTTTCAGCACGTATGACCCTGGCATTGGTCCAGTCCATGATGTGATTTTTTTCCTCTTGCAGTGGTCGGATATGGCTGATTTGAGATTTTCCTGCTCGGCTTGTTCTTTTATTGCTCTTGTTTGTCTATTGGCTGTCTCTTTTTCACATTCTTTTTGATGTTCATTTTTAATTTAATATTAATTTAATACTGCTATAACGGACTGATGCAGAAGGTGGCAGCAATGTAACAGTAAGGATGGGGTTGCCGTTAAACGCCATATAAGAAGAAGAAAGTTTATATCGTTACGCCGTCAGGCATGTATTGGCATATTTAAAGGGTACAGGTTTATTCAAGAGAATATATAATAGTACAGTGTAATTTCCCCCATCTTTTTTTTCTTCCCCTCTCTTATCTCCATCTTACGTCATACTCAATTAATCCTCCACAAACAATTGGTGGCGGTAATGCACCGTATCGGTTTGCAAACCACCAATAAACTCGATAGAAGAACAAGAACATGTTGTTGATATTATTATTATTATTTATTTATTACTCTAATGCCAACAAAATCGGTACTGTACAAAATCTTAAAATAGCTGCATACATTTGCAAATAATACAAGAGAATAAAACATAGGGCAATTAAACATTTACAGATCAAATTTGTCTATCAAAGAAACTAGTTTTGAAGCATTACTGGATTCAATCAATGATAATGACAAAGACATAATAAAGTTTTAACTCATTTCTCTAATGAGTAATTTTAGGCATTGTCTTGAAAAAACGATATTTGTGTATGTAATATTTGCTTAGTAAGATTGTATTATTAATACTAAAGTCATTACAATTATTACGAAATAGAAGAAGAAGTTTATGTGATTTATATGAGATGTCAGCGGCGGAACCTTTGTGCTGCTGCGGCGGATATTTTTACGTGACGGACTCACGCGTGTTTACACGTGAGGTTTATGAAGACTTGAATATTTTGCGCATCAAGAAGTTAAAAAACGGTTTGTGTTCTTATAACGTGTATATGGGTTTAATTAGTTGTTTGTTTACACTCATTCTGTAATAGTAAAGCTAAAAGCCAATTCAGGCGAATCAGCTCTAAAATATGCCGTTGTTTTTGTCGATTCCCTGCATAATGTTGGTATATGCGTAATTTTAAAGTTGTATTTTATTGAATTTTATTTTCAGGTTTCAAGCGTAAATGGGAAAACTCAGAAAGAAGCACAACTGGAAGGGGAGGCAGCAAAATGCTCAGTTACCAGCAGAGAGTCAGACAGACATAGTGGTGGAACTGGAAGGTAAAAAAATACTTGACCTTTTGACCCTAAAACCAATAGGCGTCTTGGGGTCACCATACCTAACCCACATACCAAGTTTGGTTGCAATCAGGCAATTTGGAAAGAAGTTATTATGCTCAAAAGATGTTTACAAACTATGCTCCAGTGACCATGACCTTTGAGCTTTTGGGCCCAAAGCCATTAGACTTCTGTTTTTGGAGGTAATTGGTCGGTTTAAAAAAGCAGTTGTTGCACTCACAATTTTTATTTTTTTTTTACAAAGTATGCTTCAGTTATGTTGATCTTTGAACTTTTGACCCAAAAATCAATAGGAGGCTGGGGGTTACTATGCATAGTACATGTACCAGGTTTGGTGGCAATCAGTGTAGTACAACTGAAGTAATCTCTTTCATTTGAAATGTTCCATGTCTGAGTGGCTCCCCGCACATATTGACATCTCACCCACTGGCTGTGCCGTGGAGGAAAAAGAGGAAAAATTACCATTCACAAGTGAAACCCAGCACCTGTCCAGCCTGAGACCTGCTTATTTGTCTTTTGCCTCAGATGGAGCCAGACTGAAAGGTGTGGATGAGAGCAATGCCCTTGTGCTCCCAGCCAGCAAAGCCAAGAAGAAGACCATTGGCAAGGCCACTGTGTCAAAGAAAAAGCCGCTCACCAAGAAGCAGAAGAAAGAGCTGCAGAAGGTCCTGGAGCGCAAAGAGAAGAAAGCCCAGGTAGGAAGCATGCGCTGTTCAAAACAGGACTGCTGGTTCAGTTTGGATGTGCAAAATCTCCCTCTTACCACTTAAATGTGGTAAGAGGTAGACAAGTAGTTTCATGTTATACGTCCTCAAAGCTTCACAGTTCTATACCTGCTGATGTATGTATTGTGTTACAAGCAACAATCAGGACTCATTGGGTCAGTATTTGAGCTTTTTTTTTTTTTTTTAACCAAAGTATGCCAATAATGATAAAGAACATTTTGGATGCTTCGACCTGAAGTAGAGGGATTTATGATGTTCATATTCAAGCAGCAAAGCTAGATCTTTATTTATTAAAAAAAGAAATAATAATTAAGTATTTTTGGGCTATTGTCTTTACTGTTACTGCAATATTCTCCTGGTTTTCTCATGAAATCCTTGTCTAACTCCTGTGTTAATGGGTTAATACATGCAATATGTCTCCTGAACAAGTTTCTAGCCTAGTACATGATGACTAAAAAGTTCATATTATGCAAGATATCATTACTGCCTTTGCTGTTATCAAGGTGGTCTTTACCATCATGTCCACAAAATAATGTAGAAGACAAAATTTTATACCAGCAAAGGCATTTTCAGTGGCAGAGTAGAGGCTGTATGTACAGATACAGTGCACGTGTGTTATTTGAAGTCCTGATTTACAAAGAGAAAATGACCTAGTCAATTGTTTCTGAAGATTCTATATTTAAATTTTTTTTTTCAATTTATTTTCATTTATATAGCGCCAAATCACAACAGAGTTGCCTCATGGTGCTTCACACAAGTAAGGTCTAACCTTACTAACCCCCAGAGCAGCAGTGGTAAGGAAAAACTCCCTCTGAGGAAGAAACCTCAAGCAGACCAGACTCAAAGGGGTGATCCTCTGCTCAGGCCATGCTACAGACATAAATTACAGAACAATTTACAAAACGAATATACAGGAAATGCTGTTGGTGCACAGGACAGGAGAGTCTCCAGCACAAATACCACACCCATCTCTGGATGGAGCTGCACCTTAAACAGAGAGAAAAAAAAACAGAATCAGAAAGACAAGAAATACAGTATAATTTGCCAGCATTAAACAACAAGAAAAGCAGGAAATACTAAGGTGATCGCCGGCCACTAGCCCTAAATTTGAGGCCGCGGCACGCTCAGTTTCTTAATAAAGCGTAGAACTATACTATGTCAGTATGCTAGTCATACAAAAGGGAAAATAAGTGCATCTTAAGTCTGGACTTGAAAGTCTCCACAGAATCTGACTGTTTTATTGATGCAGGGAGATCATGCCACAGAACAGGGGAACGATAAGAGAAAGCTCTATGACCTGCAGACTTCTTATTCGCCCTAGGGACACAAAGTACAACCCCTGGCAAAAAATTATGGATTCACCGGCCTCAGAGGATGTTCATTCAGTTGTTTAATTTTGTAGAAAAAAAGCAGATCACAGACATGACACAAAACTAAAGTCATTTCAAATGGCAACTTTCTGGCTTTAAGAAACACTATAAGAAATCAAGAAAAAAAGATTGTGGCAGTCAGTAACAGTTACTTTTTTAGACCAAGCAGAGGAAAAAAATATGGAATCACTCAATTCTGAGGAAAAAATTATGGAATCACCCTGTAAATTTTCATCCCCCAAATTAACACCTGCATCAAATCAGATCTGCTCATTGACATTGACCCTATGCCATGACATTGACCCTATGTGTCTTTTTGCAGGGAATGTTTTTGCAGTTTTTGCTCTATGGCAAGATGCATTATCATCTTGAAAAATGATTTGATCATCCCCAAACATCCTTTCAATTGTCCAAAATATCAACATAAACTTGTGCATTTATTGATGATGTAATGACAGCCATCTCCCCAGTGCCTTTACCTGACATGCAGCCCCATATCATCAATGACTGTGGAAATTTACATGTTCTCTTCAGGCAGTCATCTTTATAAATCTCATTGGAAAGGCACCAAACAAAAGTTCCAGCATCATCACCTTGCCCAATGCAGATTCGAGATTCATCACTGAATATGACTTTCATCCAGTCATCCACAGTCCACAATTGCTTTTCCTTAGCCCATTGTAACCTTGTTTTTTTCTGTTTAGGTGTTAATGATGCCTTTCGTGTAGCTTTTCTGTATGTAAATCCCATTTCCTTTAGGCGGTTTCTTACAGTTCGGTCACAGACGTTGACTGCAGTTTCCTCCCATTCGTTCCTCATTTGTTTTGTTGTACATTTTTCGGTTTTTGAGACATATTGCTTTAAGTTTTCTGTCTTGACGCTTTGATGTCTTCCTTGGTCTACCAGTATGTTTGCCTTTAACAACCTTCCCATGTTGTTTGTATTTGGTCCAGAGTTTAGACACAGCTGACTGTGAACAACCAACATCTTTTGCAACATTGCGTGATGATTTACTCTCTTTTAAGAGTTTGATAATCCTCTCCTTTGTTTCAATTGACATCTCTCGTGTTGGAGCCATGATTCATGTCAGTCCACTTGGTGCAACAGCTCTCCAAGGTGTGATCACTCCTTTTTAGATGCAGACTAACGAGCAGATCTGATTTGATGCAGGTGTTAGTTTTGGGGATGAAAATTTACAGGGTGATTCCATAATTTTTTCCTCAGAATTGAGTGATTCCATATTTTTTTCCTCTGCTTGGTCTAAAAAAAGTAACCGTTACTGACTGCCACAATCTTTTTTTTCTTGATTTCTTATAGTGTTTCTTAAAGCCAGAAAGTTGCCATTTGAAATGACTTTAGTTTTGTGTCATGTCTGTGATCTGCTTTTTTTCTACAAAATTAAACAACTGAATGAACATCCTCCGAGGCCGGTGATTCCATAATTTTTGCCAGGGGTTGTAGTCCTGCACCCTGACAACACAAAGCCCAGGCTGGTACGTAAGGTTTAATTAGGTCAGCTAGGTAGGGAGGTGCCAGTCCAATCTGATCTCACTGGGACAAGAAGCCAGTCAAGGGATGCCAAAATGGGTGTAATGTGGTTGAACTTTCTGCTTCATGTCAAAAGTCTGGCTGCAGCATTTTAAACCAATTGGAGAGCCCTAATGCTGGACTGCGGTAAACCAGAAAGCAGAACATTGCAGTTATCCAATCTAGAAGAGATAAACGCATGGATCAGGGTCTCAGCATCAGCCATAGACCAGATGGGATAAATCTTCGCTATATTTCACAGGTGGAAGAAAGCTGTCCTTGTAACATTTCTAATGTGGAGGTCAAATGAGAACGTAGGATCAAAAATTACCCCAAGGTTCCTTACTTTGTCAGTGTGATGTATGACACACGAGCCTAGGCTAAGCGTTAACTGGTCAAATTGATGCTGATGTCTCACTGCACCAAGAACCATCATTTCAGTCTTATCAGAGTTTAAAAGTAGGAAGTTTCTAGACATCCAACTTCTCACTGATGCAAGGCAATCTTCTAAGGATTTTATGTGAATGAAATTACCAGCAGTTATCGGCTGTATAACTGAGTATCATCAGCATAGCAGTGAAAGGTAATCCCAAAACACCACAATATGTCCCTAAGGGGTGCTATATAAAGGGAGAAAAGCAGGGGGCCTAAGTCGGACCCCTGTGGAACCCCAAATTTCATGTCACTAAGGTTAGAGGTACTGTTACTGTACAAAACACAGTGAGAACGACTGGTCAAGTATGACGTCAGCCATGCAAGGGCACTCCTAGTAATCCCAAAATGATTTTCCAGCCTATCAAGTAGAATATGATGATCCATGGTATCAAATGCAGCACTGAGATCTAACAACACCAGAACAGTAGTGGTGTCCGAATCCATTGCAAGCAGAAGATTATTCACCACTTTAGTGAGAACCATCTCTTGAATGATTATGAATCATCTGTGGAATGATTATAGCCATCTCTATAATGATTTATTGAACTAACAGTGAAGACTCACAAGAAGTGCACCTTTTAAGAATGCACAAAAGAAGAGCTGGAGAATAAAGGCCTCTCATGCACGAGTGCACGCCACATGGTAGATATGACATTTGCCCTTCCTCTGACAGAGCCACCATGAGGACAGCCTGCACACTAGTTAATTAATTGGTTGGTCATTAAAAGCCATAAGGGTAAAGACAACCTACTGAAATAAAATTTGCCACACATGGAATTATTTGGTAAAAATTGCAGTATCAGTATTCCATGAAGAAACTCTGCACATCTGTGGCTAAGTATATTATGTAACAAATTTTTCAGGTTTCATTGAGCTTGAATTAGATTTTCTAGGCAAAAGAGCATTTCAGTTTCAGTTACTTCTGTTTGGTTACATTAACAGAGTGGACATTTGAAGTAAACGGTCAACTGTAAAAAATATTTGGAAAAGTTGCTGAGTAAGATTTAATGTCCCAGCCAAGAACAGATAATATTTTGCATGTTCAGATTGCTTTCCTTTTCCCTGCTTGCTTGGCCAAGGCATCAATTTCACCCACCTTTTCTTTACCGTTATTGACACACTTTTGTGAAAAATAGCCCACTTATGGGGTACTTTTGTTGACAAACTTTCTTGCATGTCTTTGAGACACCTGGTGGTCAGTATTGGCTTGCTGAAAATCTGTCATACATGGTGCCCCAAAAAATGTGCCACAAAAAAAAAGCCATAGAAAATCTATACACTTTTGGATACTGATATCTGTCATCTTGAAGCATATCTCAGTGAATTTTGTCTCTGGTGTTCATTTACAATTTCACTTCAATTTGTAAAAGGTTTGGCATTCACAAGATGTGCTCAATATGTGCACGGCTCCACTGGTTCGGTCAGATCTCCCTTGGTTATCATTGTGAACAGTTTTATCAGTTTGAAACTTCTTTACAATCCTCCATATTTTCTTTCTGTCTGGGGTTTTTATAACTTCAAATTGACATTGATATTGTCGTTGGGTTTGCACGATCGACTTGGTCTCAAAGTAGATTTCCACCAGTTTTTCTTTTTGCTTGATTGCAAGCAGCATCCTCATTGGATCAGTCTCATACTACATCAGAAGAAATTCCTCACATATATCTTGATGTCTGGAAAAAAAACACAGAATTTAGATTAGCCATTGCAGAATTAAAGTCAAATAAGTGTGGCACTTTTTTGGGGACACTCTGTACATCCCTTTTTAAACTCTTTGCCTCTTTTTTAATAAAGTTGAATAAATGGAAATCATAACTTTCTATATATTAAGTCGAGATGGAACAATACAGTAACTCCAGGGTGTATTGTGTACATATCACAGTACATCTATTGTGATTTGATACATATCACAATACATAATTCCATAGTTGGTGACACTATTTATGTAGAAAGTAATCTGAGGTGAATGTTTAAAGAAACAATTTTTTCTGAAGTACAAGTCGTAATCTTGGATGCTATGTGTTTCCTGTTTATATAGTTTGTAAATAATTTATGGTTCTTCTATGTGAGCGCATTATTTTTCCATGCAGTCGTTGATGATGTCACAATATGATATGATGATGATGTCACAATACTCATTAAAAAAATTATACGATTTCATACAGGCCCCAAGATATGATTATTTCAATATATGATGTATCATTCCACCCCTATTAAAGAGTATGCACAAGATGACCACTTTAAAAATATCAATAACATATTTCTGAACAAATCAAGCAAGTTATTCTTGATACTCTGCCAGAAAGTTTTAATTCTGGTCTGCATGAACTTCTTTCTTCTTTTATGGTGACATTGTGTTTTTTAAATTAAATAATTTATTCCTAAAAGCTTTACTTAAGTAGGAAGTGATACAGCTACATTATGGAAATTAGTGCTGAAATTTGTTAAGTAATATCAAAAGCCAATTTATTATTTCTGGCTTTAATCTAGTATACAACAGAGTCAGCCAATATGTCATTAACAGAAAACATAACATGATTTCAAACATGAAGCCATCTTCAGAAGCCACCATCTGCCTTCAGGCTGTGATGCAAAGGCGGCAATAACTGGCAACCAGGGAATGCAGAGGCCTTTTGACGTGCACGTGTATCCCTAACAGCTCTCAGCAGTGCGCCATCACTGCTACACACTGAAAAATTCTGATTGTTGAACTTACTGCTATGTCTGGTGAAGGGCCAAACCACAACAAAGTGCTGGATGTTCATGTCAAACTTTGAAAAACAAAGGTGAAGTTCAGTTACAGGTGGCATGCTGTCAACTGCTTCCACACTAGGCTTTTGTCGGCATGTAGCACTGCAGCTAGTGGTGGTGTAGAACTGTAAAGGTCAACAGTCACGCATTTGTCTACAAATGATGGTCAAGAGGATGATGAAGTGCAGCACTGCAGAAGTAAAAAGCAACTTTTAGGTTGCAGATATGTGTTGTCATAACATTCTCGAATCTCTGTTTGGTGATGAATATTTGTCTTACTCCACTGTGATTCGATCAAGAAGGTATGACAAATGTAACATGGCTAGCTGACAAAATAATGATAATTACTTGCCTTTTCCTCCAATTTGTATTCTTTTTCACCTTGTTTTGAAAAAAGTGCCACAGCACTTTTGAAAATCAAAATCCACACACAGTCTTTGTAATAGACTAAAGTCTTTGTGCAGGTTGCTGCACTCTTGCTGTTAAGACTGATTTTGTGGTCACATTTTGTTTTTCCTCTGTGCTGTCCAGAGAGCGGACATACTGACCAAGCTGGCTGAGGTGCAACTTCCAGAGTCTGAACTCAATCTGCTTTACACCACATCCAAACTGGGTACAGGGGACAAACTTTACCAGAGCAAACAGTAAGTGGGGAAACAATTAGATCGTGGTTCAATCATAGTAGTTAAACAGTGGATGATCGGTGGGTTGTTTGAAGAAGCAGGGTGTCAGTGCTTTGTGATGTTTTGGGTTTTTAACAGGGCAGCTGATGAAAAAATAGATGGAGAATTGGGATCAAAAATCAGCAGTGTCAGTGGTGCGAACAGGAAAAGAAAATGGAAAGAAGAAGAGGAAGAACTAAAACAAAGTAGTGATCTCAACACTTCCTCTGAAGAAGATGATGATGATGATGATGATAATGAACCCAATGATAAAACAGATGTGGTTGACTCTTGGGAAACTGCCACCACCAGTCAGGAGCCAGAATGCAAGCAAGTGTTGAAGGAACAAGAAAAAGTAGCAGACCAAGATGGACTCAAAGAGACAAAGGGTTCAGATCAGGAAAAAGTCCAAAGCAAAAAGCCATCGCAGCCGGCCGTCTTTATTCCTGTTGACAGATTGCCAGAGATACAGGTGTGTGGTACATGTGTGTAACAGTCAGACAGTTTTTATCCCTGTTATGAGTTTGTTTTTAAAGATGTGGTGCTCTGTTGTTGCATCTACAGGAGGCTCGTTTGAGGTTGCCAATCCTGGGGGAGGAGCAGGTCATTATGGAGGCAATCAGAGAGAATCCCTGCGTTATCATCTGTGGAGAGACAGGAAGTGGAAAGACCACACAAGTGCCACAATTTCTCTATGAAGCCGGCTATGCCAGGTATCCTGTTCTTTTTTATCTTACTGGAATGCAGTGTTGGTTAGATTGCATTGTTGACTATTTGGCATGATGCTGAATTTCTTGGTGCTTCAAAACAGTATTTATTGTCATAGCACCATGCAGAACAGCAAACCTGCTCAGGAGCAGGTTTATTCAGTGTAAACAGGATTAGATGTTGGTCATAAATGCAATATTAGTGTACCTTCTATTTTATTATGTTTTTATTTATTTGGCCATTCTAACATTTCTGTGTTTTGCTTTAACCTGTTCTCTGTTCCTTGGTGTGCTGGTGGTGTTTGCTCTAAATATTAAGGAATACATGATAAAATCATTAATGCAGTGGACACACATAAGTTGTGACTGTGAACTTAAAAACATATTTGTAACATTTCATTACTTTCTGCTTACTCTGATTTGCCTTTTCCAATGACTTTTTCCATTTTATATTGCCCTTTATTTAGATTTTTCTGCCCATCCTCAATCGGGTAATTTTAGCAGTAACAGACTTATTACTATTATTATATATCTGCCACTTTTTGGCACCTCACCTTTCTTGTTGTTGCAGATTTCACAGTATTTCTCATAGCCCTCTTAGCTATGAGAAAGAGCAGCTCTTGCTTTGATGTGGTGAACGTTAGTGCTCTCTACTAGATGTAGAGATCACCGTCACCCTCTTTTTTGCCATTCCTCCATTCACAGAGATGAATGTGTTTTCCAGGATATATATAAAATGTATACACACACACACCCTTGTCAGTGATAATGGATGTCCACAGTATTGTGGATGATTGTCTCTTTGTTGAATCAAATTCTCACTTGGGTGGGAAGAACTGAATAAACTGGATTAGTGTGACCAGGATAAACGTGCAAAGAACAGGGTCCAGGAAGGTTTACATGAGAATACACACTAATGTCTAAACCTTGTTTGCATTCCTCTTTGTTCCAGTGGGAGTGGGATTATCGGTATCACAGAGCCAAGAAGAGTAGCAGCTGTGAGCATGTCTCACAGAGTAGCAAAGGAGATGAACCTGTCAACACGGTAACAAAAACAAATTTTGCTCATCATGTCATCATTTGCACCGGCTTTTGAGTGCATACAAAAAAGTTTAAACCTCTTTAACAAGCTGGTACATAAAGCATAAATTTAAACATTTTTTAAAAGATGTGGCACACTTCTGTTTGTGTTTAGGGAGGTGTCCTACCAGATTCGATATGAGGGGAATGTGACCAGTGATACCAAGATCAAGTTTATGACTGATGGTGTTCTACTGAAGGAGATTCAGAAGGTAGCACCTTCACTGTCTAGTTATAGTAAATACACATTCAAATATAATTCCCTGTTATCCTTTCTTGTTAAGATGCCGTATTTCTATATTTTACCATATATTTCACTCTAAGCCTCCTTTGGTTTTCCAAGATAATGTGAGATGACAAATCCTCGTTCATATGTCAATTAAATAAGCACAACTTGTGTGAACTATTATAATATGAACTAGCGCATATGCGTTCAGTCTCTCCCCCACCTGATTTCACTCACTGTGTACTCTGATAGGCATGAGTTTTAATATGATATTAGGTTATTGCGAAGAAATGCAAAAACTATTGCATGGGAACACAATAATCTGGGCCAAAAAATTTAACCACCATGTCCCCAGGCGGGCTCCGTACGTTTGCAAACAAACAAACAAAAAAAAAGACAAGTTTTAATTAAATAACTCTCTGCTACAACCAGTGTCAAAATAAATAGAACACTTCCATCTCCTACTGGCCATGAACACTACTGACCAGTAGATGGCAGTAGAGACCGTGAAATCTTGCCAAAACAAAATTCCTGATATTCCGTGTTTGCTACGTTTAAGATGCATACAAACACAACGTCTATAAACCCAGAGAATATATTCACGAGAGTTTTAGGCTCAATATACAAAGAGTTTAATGCTGTTGTCCATGTGGAGCCTGATCAGAGCGTGTCAAATGCATTTCTTCTGTCATGAATGTACTGAGATACCAATAATGCACCTCTCGACACAGCATGTCCACACTAAAACCTTCAAAATTAGTGCATTACTTTAAAACTAAAACACATATCTGATATTTTCACTTTATAAAACTTCAGACGTGACGTTAATTTAAATAACTTGCCAGAAATTAGTTTGATTAAAATTTTAGCCATAAGTTAAAGCTCTATGCCTCTGGGTGACTTGGGTGATATTGCCTGTGTATCAGTATGGGGTCAAAAGAAATTAATTTTTTTCAGCTCTCCTTTGCCTGCAGAGGATAGAGTGGTTTCTTTTGGAACCAGCTCTCCTCTGTTTGCAGAGGATAGAACTGCGCATCTACAACCCCTGGCAAAAATTATGGAATCACCGGCCTTGGAGGATGTTCATTCAGTTGTTTAATTTTGTAGAAAAAAAGCAGATCACAGACATGACACAAAACTAAAGTCATTTCAAATGGCAACTTTCTGGCTTTAAGAAACACTATAAGAAATCAGGAAAAAAAATTGTGGCAGTCAGTAACGGTTACTTTTTTAGACCAAGCAGAGGAAAAAAATATGGAATCACTCAATTCTGAGGAAAAATTTTGGAATCATGAAAAACAAAAGAACGCTCCAACACATCACTGGTATTTTGTTGCACCATCTCTGGCTTTTATAACAGCTTGCAGTCTCTGAGGCATGGACTTAATGAGTGACAAACAGTACTCTTCATCAATCTGGCTCCAACTTTCTCTGATTGCTGTTGCCAGATCAGCTTTGCAGGTTGGAGCCTTGTCATGGACCATTTTCTTCAACTTCCACCAAAGATTGGATTAAGATCCGGACTATTTGCAGGCCATGACATTGACCCTATGTGTCTTTTTTGCAAGGAATGTTTTCACAGTTTTTGATCTATGGCAAGATGCATTATCATCTTGAAAAATGATTTCATCATCCCCAAACATCCTTTCAATTGATGGGACAAGAAAAGTGTCCAAATATCAACGTAAACTTGTGCATTTATTGATGATGTAATGACAACTATCTCCCCAGTGCCTTTACCTGACATGCAGCCCCATATCATCAATGACTGTGGAAATTTACATGTTGTCTTCAGGCAGTCATCTTTATAAATCTCATTGGAACGGCATCAAACAAAAGTTCCAGCATCATCAACTTGCCCAGTGCAGATTCGAGATTCATCACTGAATATGACTTTCATCCAGTCATCCACAGTCCACGATTGCTTTTCCTTAGCCCATTGTAACCTTGTTTTTTTTCTGTTTAGGTGTTAATGATGGCTTTCGTTTAGCTTTTCTGTATGTAAATCCCATTTCCTTTAGGCGGTTTCTTACAGTTCGGTCACAGACGTTGACTCCAGTTTCCTCCCATTCGTTCCTCATTTGTTTTGTTGTGCATTTTCGATTTTTGAGACATATTGCTTTAAGTTTTCTGTCTTGACGCTTTGATGTCTTCCTTGGTCTACCAGTATGTTTGCCTTTATCAACCTTCCCATGTTATTTGTATTTGGTCCAGAGTTTAGACACAGCTGACTGTGAACAACAAACATCTTTTGCAACATTGCGTGATGATTTACCCTCTTTTAAGAGTTTGATAATCCTCTCCTTTGTTTCAATTGACATCTCTCGTGTTGGAGCCATGATTCATGTCAGTCCACTTGGTGCAACAGCGCTCCAAGGTGTGATCACTCCTTTTTAGATGCAGACTAACGAGCAGATCTGATTTGAGGCAGGTGTTAGTTTTGGGGATGAAAATTTACAGGGTGATTCCATATTTTTTTTTTTCTCAGAATTGAGTGATTCCATATTTTTTTCCCTCTGCTTGGTCTAAAAAAGTAATCGTTACTGACTGCCACAGTTTTTTTTCCCTGATTTCTTATAGTGTTTCTTAAAGCCAGAAAGTTGCCATTTGAAATGACTTTAGTTTTATGTCATGTCTGTGATCTACTTTTTTTCTACAAAATTAAACAACTGAATGAACATCCTCCAAGGCCGGTGATTACATAATTTTTGCCAGGGGTTGTACTACAAAACATTTAAGAGGTAGGTACTTAACTGATTATGGACTTTGTAAATATTTGTAACTGTTAAGCTTTGTTTATCACTTCTGCAAAAATATGTTAGCGGTCTAAAAATTGTCGGACCAAAACTTATCGAAAGATTATTGGTCCAGTGATGGTTTTCAGAGTTATCTGAAAAGATAATCCGATAATGAAAACATTATCTTCGATAATTAGCGATTAGCAGAACTGTGCCCACCACTGGTTTTAGACCTGCAGAAACGGAGACGGTGGTGGAAGACATCAGCCGCAATACACTTGTCACTTATGGCACCAGCAACATGATACTTAACTAAACTGACTAAACCAATTAAACTACAAAGACACAATAAATCAATAACACTAACAACACTGTTAAACTAACATGAACCACAGTAGCATTTAACATTTAAAACCCCAAACTTCCATGGTCCATTGCAGAACAATTAGGGATGGGTATCGAGAACCGGTTCCTTTCGGGTATCGTTAAGAAATGGTTCGATCCAGTGACATCAATAACCTTTTTGCTTAATGATTCCCTTAGCGGTCCTTCAGAGTCACCGTTGTTTTGGGGCTGTTTGTCAGGAAAATGATCATTTCTCTAAATTGATTACAGACCCTGCAGCGGGTCTGTAATCAACTTTTCTGCGCCACGGCTTTGCTTTGAAACTTGAACCAATCGAAGCAGTGCTTCGATTTGCTGCTTCGTTGATTCACTGTTTTCTTTCACTTTATCTTAATTTTCCCCGCTAAAATCCTAAAGAGCATATGTCTGTGAGTAATATTTCCCTTTTTTATGTTAAACCGACCTGTTATGGTCTTCTGAAACAGTTAAAGGGGACCAATGCTAATGCGTTAGCATGTCTGTGGCATTTTCAATGTTAAAGTTAGCATTAAGCTGTTCGCATCTCAGCATGTTTGTGTGTATGTTTTCTGTATAATAATTAATGGCTCAGTGTTCATTGTCAAATTGTATTTTTTTATTCATATATTAATGATAATAGCAACAACAATAATAGTAATAATAACTTATAATAACTAATAATGCCACAATACAATTTTAGAGAAGGAAACAAAAAGAACCTGATGAAACAAAACACAACAGAAAAGATAAAACCAGCTAACAATGAAAATAAATAAATACATATAGAAATAAATAAGTGTTTCCTGTGAACACCTAGTGACTCTTACACCTCCACTTCATCCCTGTTTTATTTAAGTTTTCGGTCAAACCATATTTTCAATTTGTTAATTTCTTCAGTGATTTCCTCCAGAACTATCTGCCAAACTAGAAAACTGCTGCATCCTAGTAAGAGCAGAATACTACTGGAGTGAATCTGAATAAGGAAAGTTGGGTTTTTCTCTCCAAAATGGATGCTGCACTCACTGCAGTTTATTGTCTGGAATAGTCCCAGATTGCATTTCCGAGCTTCTAGAATTCAAACATTTTCGTGCGGGAGGTGTTGGGGGGTAATTTTGGGTTACAGGTTTTTTTTGCTTTTCACCACTTTCATCCATGAATATCAATCATGAGTCACTTTGTGTGGATTAAAGTCACTAACTGGGACTCCTGTCTTGTTGCGAGAAAGAAACGAGAATCGTCCTCCGTTCTGTTCACACAGCTCCAAATGCTGCGTGGCTCTCTGCCGAGTCAATTTAGAACGATAGAGTCCAGTCAGAATTAATAACGTCAAAGTGAAATGCTGTTTAAATCAATTGACACCTCTTTCCAAATGTTACAATACAAACAAACTGCAATCGATCAAAACATTTTTTTCCTCAAAAAACGAGACACCCTGCGCTGATGTGCAGCAGCCGGCTGAGCTCAGCTCAGAGGTATGGAGAGACATTCATGCCAAAATGTCTGAAAGGAAATGTTTTTGACAAAAACTACAGATTTTATCTATGTCCAGAGATCAAGGTTCTAGTGACCAATGTAAAATGTTGTTTTGACATAGAAAACCTGTAAAGCCTACTTTTAGTACACAGAAAATTCACAAGAGGTATCGATAAGGAATAGGCTCGATAAGCAGAATCGATAATGGCATCGGTATCGATAAAATCTTATCAATACCCATGCCTAAGCACAATGTCCATTGTTTACTGGTTAGCTAAAATGGCTAATTTCTCCAAAAATATTTGTCCCATCAACTTTCCGTTTTTGCAGCGTTCATCCTTGACCAGCAAATGTCAGCTCTCCCCGGTTTCTGCGTGATCGAAGCATACACATGCACACAGGTGCCACTCGGCTTTTATAATAAACAACCCCAATTCCAATGAAGTTGTGACATTGTGTAAAATGTAAATAAAAACAGAATATAGTGATTTGCAAATCCTCTTCAACCTGTAGTCAATTGAATACACCACAAAGACAAGATATTTAGTGTTCAAACTGATAAACTTTTTTTTGTGCAAATATTTGCTCATTTTGAAATGGCTGCCTGAAACACGTTTCAAAAAAGCTGGGACAGTGGTATGTTTACCATTGTGTTACATCACCTTCCCTTCTAACAACACTCAATAAGCATTTGGGGATTGAGGACACTAATTGTTGAAGCTTTGTAGGTGGAATTCTTTCCCATTCTTGCTTGATGCACAACTCCGTTGTCATATTTTGCGCTTTATAATGCGCCACACATTTTCAATGGGCAACAGGTCTGGACTGTAGGCAGGCCAGTCTCATACCTGCACTCTTTTACTACGAACCCACGTTGTTGTAACATGTGCAGAATGTGGTTTGGCATTGTCTTGCTGAAATAAGCAGGGACGTTCCTGAAAAAGACGTTGCTTGGATGGCAGCATGTGTGGCTCCAAAACCTGGATGTACCTTTCAGCATTGATGGTGCCATCACAGATGTGTACGTTGCCTATGCCATGAGCACTTACACAGCCCATACCATCACAGGTGCTGGCTTTTGAAATTTGCGCTGGTAACAATCTGGATGGTCTTTTTCCTCTTTTATCCGGAGGACACGACATCCATGATTTCCCAAAACAGTTTGAAATGTGGACTCATCAGACACTTTTCCACTTTGCATCTATCCATTTCAAATGAGCTCAGGCCCAGAGAAGGCGGCTGTGTTTCTGGATGTTGTTGATATATGGCTTTCGCTTTCCATGGTAGAGTTTTAACTTGCATTTGTAGATGTAGCGACGAACTGTGGTAACTGACAATGGTCTGCTGAAGTGTTCCTGAGTCCATGCGGTAAGATCCTTTTCACAGTGATGTCAATTTTTAATGCAGTGCCGCCTGAGGGATCGAAGGTCACAGGCATTCAGTGTTGGTTTTCGGCCTTGCCGCTTACATGTGGAAAATTCTCCAGATTCTCTGAACCTTCTGATTATATTATGGGCTGTAGATGATGGAATCCCTACAGTGGGGCAAAAAAGTACTTAGTCAATCCCTTATTGTGCAAGTGCTCCTACTTAGAAAGATGAGAGAGGTCTGTAATTTTCAACATAGGTACACTTCAACTGTGATAGACAAAATGAGAAAAAACTCCAGGAAATCACATTGTAGGATTTTTAAAGAATTCATTTGTAAATTATGGTGGAAATTAAGTATTTGGTCAATAACAAAAATTCAACTCAATACTTTGTAACATAATCTTTGTTGGCAATAACAGAGGTCAAACGTTTCCTGTAAGTCTTCACCAGGTTTGCACACACTGTAGCTGGTATTTTGGCCCATTCCTCCATGCAGATCTCCTCTAGAATAGTGATGTTTTGGGGCTGTCGCTGGGCAACATAGACTTTCAACTCCCTCAACAAATTTTCTATGGGGTTGAGGTCTGGAGACTGGCTTGGCCACTCCAGGACCTTGAAATGCTTTTTACAGAGCCACTCCTTTGTTGCCCGAGCGGTGTGTTTGGGATCATTGTCATGCTGGAAGACCCAGCCACGTTGCATCTTCAATGCTCTCACTGATGGAAGGAGATTTTGGCTTAAAATCTCACGATACATGGCCCTGTTCATTCTTCCCTTAACACAGATCAGTCATCCTGTCCCCTTTGCAGAAAAACAGCTCCAAAGCATGATGTTTCCACCCCCATGCTTCGCAGTAGTTATGGTGTTCTTGGAATGCAACTCAGCATTCTTCTTCCTCTAAACACGATGAGTTGAGTTTGTACCAAAATGTTCTATTTTGGTTTCATCTGACCACATGATATTCTCCCAATCCTCTTCTGGATCATCCATATGCTTTCTGGCAAACTTCCGTCGGGCGTAGACGTGTACAGGCTTAAACAGGGGGACACGCCTGGCACTGCAGGATTTGAGACCCTCTGTGCGTAGTGTGTAGCCTTTGTTACTTTGGTCCCAGCTCTCTGCAGGTCATTCATCAGGTCCCCCTGTGTAGTTCTGGGATTTTTGTTCACCGTTCTCATGATCATTTTGACCCCACGGGATGACATCTTGCGTGGAGCCCCAGATCGAGGGAGATTATCAGTGGTCTTGTATGTCTTCTATTTTCTTACAATTGCTCCCACAGTTGATTTATTCACACCAACCTGCTTGACTATTGTAGAGTAACTCTTCCAGCCTGGTGCACATTTACAATTTTCTTCCTGGTGTCCTTCGACAGCTCTTTAGTCTTGGCCATGGTTGAGTTTGGAGTCTGACTGTTTGAGGCTGTGGATAGGTGTCTTTTATACAGATAACAAGTTCCAACAGGTGCCATTAATACAGGTAACAGGTGGAGGACAGGACAGGGGGAGGTGATGGTCTAGTGGTTAAGGTGTTGGGCTTGAGTCCAGAAGATCATGGGTTCAAATCCCCGCCTGACTGGAAAATCACTAAGGGCCCTTGGGCAAGGCCTTTAATCCCCTATTGCTCCCGGTGTGTAGTGAGCGCCTTGTATGGCAGCACCCTGACATCGGGGTGAATGTGAGGCATTATTGTAAAGCGCTTTGAGCGTCTGATACAGATGGAGAAGCGCTATATAAATGCAGTCCATTTACCATTACCATTTAGCTTCTTAAAGAAGAAGTTACAGGTCTGTGAGAGCCAGAAATCTTGCTTGTTTGTGGGTGACCATATACTTATTTTCCAAAATAATTTACAATTAAATTTTTAAAAATCCTACTATGTGATTTTATTTTATTTATTTTATTTTTTTTTTGGATTTTTCTTTCTCATTTTGTCTCTTATAATTGAAGTGTACCTATGTTGAAATTTACAGACCTCTCTCATCTTTCTATGTAGGAGAACTTGCACAATCAGGGACTGACTAAATACTTTTTGGCCCCAATGTAAATTCCTTGCAATTGAACCTTGAGAAACATTGTTCTTAAACTGTTGGACTACATTTCACGCAGTTGTTCACAAAGCGGTGATCCTCACCCCATCTTTGCTTGTGAACAGCTGAGCCTTTTGGGGATGCTCCTTTTATACCCAGTCATGCCACTCACCTGTTTCCAATTCGGTGTTCTTTGAGCATTCATCAACTTTCCCAGTCTTTTGTTGCCACTGTCCCAGCTTTTTTGAAACATGTTGCAGGCATCCATTTCAAAATGAGCAAATATTTGCACGAAAAAAAGTTGATCAGTTTGAACATTAAATATCTTGTCTTTGTGGTGTATTCAATTGAATATAGGTTGAAGAGGATTTGCAAATCATTGTATTCTGTTTTTATTTACATTTCACACAATGTCCCAGCTTCATTGGAATTGAGGTTGTAGATGCAAGTGGTGAGGTAATTGAAGTTTGGAAAATAAATAATTTTTCAAATCAATAATTGAGATTGTACATTATGCATTTAAAGTGTACATGTCTTTATCTGTCCTGTGTACATGTCTGTCTGTCTGTCTTGCAGTAAATGGACTGCATTGATATAGTGCTTTTCCATCTGCATCAGACGCTTGAAGCGCTTTACAAGTCAGGGTGCTGCTGTACAAGGTGCTCACTAGTCCATTTAATTCTCCCTCTCTCTCTCTCTCTCTCTCTCTCTCTCTCTCTCTCTCTCTCTCTCTCACACACACGCCTCGTAGGATTTTCTGCTCACGACATATAATGTAATAATCATCGATGAGGCACATGAAAGGAGTGTGTACACAGACATTCTTATTGGGCTGCTGTCCCGTATTGTCCCTCTTAGAAACAAGGTAAGCGACCGTGCTGGGTTTAGTATTTTTAGAAAAAAAAAAATCAGTGTGCATCATTTGCTTTTAAAGGACAAATCCCCTTAGTCCATGTATGTTAAACTTCGGTCATGTCATGTGTTCGTTGTTGGTACTCAAACCTCAGATGACTTTACTCACAGTTGACTGTTGCATTGTATGTGAAAATATTAAAATAACAAGGCACCAGCAATAGAACTCCAGATTAACTAAAAACTCTGTTTTTCAGCAACTTTACATTGTGTAATATCAATTTCAATTCATTTTATTTATATAGTGCCAAATTACAGCATAAGTCACCCCAAGACCCTTCACAGTCTGACTGTAGATTTTGACATTTGGTCTTTGACATAAGGCTCTAAATAATTCTTTATCCACCTATCTTTTGGAATGTATCAAACCTTATGTGCCTTCTAGTGCTCTGTAGTCTTGGGATGCAGGCTTACTTTGCATACTTGTGTACCTAAGGTTAAGAAACAGTCAGCTGATGTAAGAATCTTTGGACTTCATGCTCGGATGTTTCAGAACATTTTGCCATTTCATATTGGGAAGTCCACTTCATTATTTTAAGGTTCATCTTAAGATGTGTTTTTGTTGTTGTTGCTTATAATCAGTTTGTGGTTTTACCACATTTTAGCTATATTTGTTGAAGTGTGTATTTTCTGTTAGATTGTAATTTGTATTAATACATATTATATTAATTTATGGATGTTTAAATGTTATAATTTCTTGCTGTGTTTTGATGTTTTTGTCATTAAGATCATTTTTGAAAATTTCTTGCCTGAACGTTGTATGAGTGTTGGCTGAAAAGTTTTGCTTCAAACAAATTATTTCAGTAACAAGCAAGATATTAAAGTGAAACAGGTACAAGAATAATCCTGTAATTCAGATGCGGTTTTTGGTGCGGGTGAACCGGGCAGTTGCCTAGGGCGCATTTTTTCATGACACATATGGGGATGGCACAATAAGTACTTAAAAAAAATAATTCTGTGTCACAAACCGGTTATCATATCACTGCGTGAGGAATTGGCAAATTGACGCAGCGCCCCTGTGTGCTGACGTGCACAAAACAGAAACAGTGACAGAGGTTCGGCAGTTGTCTCCTGCATGGCCGGAGACAGGCACGCACCTCCCCGGGCCGTGTGCTCTGC
Organism: Thalassophryne amazonica; assembly: GCF_902500255.1. NCBI lineage: Eukaryota > Metazoa > Chordata > Actinopteri > Batrachoidiformes > Batrachoididae > Thalassophryne > Thalassophryne amazonica. Next base: position 82,863,043 of record NC_047107.1, read on the forward strand.
TCTATGGCTCCAGTGTCTCCTGTCTGACAGAGCAAAGTCCACTTAGGATGCAGCACAACGAGAACTCTGTGCCATATTTCTCTGCGGATTCATCCAGCGAAAGAGGCAGGCAGCTAGTTTATGACATAAAAGGCATATAAAAGCAGACAGACAGGGTGGAACATAAGGTTTGAATCTCACCGGAGAGGACAGGAGCCCTGTTCATATTTCTAGCTGAAGTGACTTGAATCTGACCTTTTCTTGTGTGTGTGCGTGTGTGTGCGCTTGCGTGCGCGCCTGCAGGAGTGTGCGTTATGCAAATCTTACAATAATTTTCCAGCAGCTGGAAACTCTGTTTTTGTTGTCATGTACACTGACAAAATAATAATAATTAATAATAGTGAAATTTAAAATGAGGCTTATCTTTATAATTCACTGGTTTATTTGATGGAGAAAAAGAATTACATTTGATTTCATTGGCCTGGGTATGCTGGTAACATTTCAGTTTAGATTTTCTTTTGTTCCACAGATGAAAACCAAAAATTAGGGAGAAATAAGGGCAAACACTACATTATCAAATTCCGTCAAACCTAAAACTTTTGCATTAGTTAAAGTATAGGTGACACCAAAAAATGTACACAAATAATCACTAAAATGATGAAATGTTGATATTTAAAAAAATCTTGAACAATAAAAGTCTATGATAAGTGTGCAGGTGAAGGATAAACTACAGCTGTCTGAAGCCTGCGCTCTATTTCAGTCCTCAACTGCTGCCATATTGTTGCTACATCATCACTGGAACGGCACCTGCTGATTCAAGTCCAAATCAATTGTAAATGCAGTGGAGGTCGAGCTGTTTTCGGACTATTGTTTTTCTAGTGTGGAGCTTTTTTTTTTTTTTTTTTAAGTCCAGTCTGAACGTGTGTCTGAATAAGCTGTGGGATTCACAGCTTTATGGGTTTGAACCTTATTTATATGACAATGAGGGAGAAGAAACTTGGAGGAAAATCTTCAGTCTGACAACAGTGATGATATTAGCAGAGTTCAGAATACAGAATGGTGATTATAAAATAAATAAATAATGCAGGCGTTTTCGGCAGGACATGATACTTTTTGCCAGCTCTTTGGTCTAATCAACTGATTTAAAAAAAAAAAATAGCTTTACTCTTTGTGACATCAGAAAAAAGTGATGGTAAGGATTTTTTTATTTGATTTTTTTTTTTTTTTTTTTTTTTTTTCTTTTCTGGAGGAATAGGTACATTCAAATCTGAAAAAAATGTCACGAGGGACTGAAAATAAGTGATGGTAAGGATTTTTTTTATTTATGATTTTTTTTCTGAGGAAAAGGTACATTTAAATCTGAAAAACGTCACGAGGGACTGAAAATATCAGGCATTTTTAAAATAAATATTGTTTCCTTCTTGAATATCTTAACACGTTATTATTAAATATTAAAACCATTCACACAAGGAGAAAATAATATAGTCTTACCTGTCCGTTTGAGTGAGATCATCTTCATTTTGATGAAAATGTGTGAAAATAATTTAATTTGTTGTCCTGGCAGAAGAAAAGTCCATGATGGTTTGAGTCTCTGCTGTATTGTTCCGCGACCGGCACAGTCCGCTAGAGGTGTAATCTGTTAATTGCGTCTGTAGGTGATGGTTCAAGTCTCTCCTGTGAATGGATCCTCATGTTCCATCGCAAGCCGCTTTACGCTTCAAGTTGTAAGACTTGTAGTTCCTCATCTGCTCCTAACGTCTGCATGTGACGAAATTCCCATGATCCATAAAACAATAAAATAATGTGAAAATAGTCAGTTCTGCCTCCGTGTGGAGAATCCGCACTACACACTGCGTGCACGCTCATCAGTGTAAGTCTTTCCACCTGCCAAATCGAAAAAGATTCTGCCGATGAGAATAACTGTTCTGACACTGAAAACACACTGCATCTCCGACCCGATTCACTCGGTGGACTCGGGGATGACAGTAGCCTGTAAAAATCAGGTTCTGATGCTGACGCTACTTCCTCCTTCTTCTCCAGTGTCAGGACTCGCCAGGAAGTTCCTGATTTTTAGTGGCGCGCAGTTCAAAATCGAAATATTTCTCTCTTCACTAACTGCGCACCAGGAAAGGATCAATTTCAAACTGTTGTTTAATTTTAGTCTTAAATATTCATGAAAACATTCAGTAATGTGTCATCTACACTTTAATGCTAAGTATTTACATGTTTAGCCTAATATTTACAAATTCAAGCTAAATGTTGAGACAAATATGTACCTTAATGAAAGTTAATTGTTCATCCCTGAAAGACAGATTAATATATCGTCTCATGACAGACATTTTATATGTAAGGGCATATTTATTCAAATTTGCAATTCATGGATTTTTTGAGTTTTTTTGTAGCCTGTGGTCTTTTGATGTCAATTTCAATTGCAATTTCAGAGTACTTCTAAAATATTAAAAAATAATAATAAAATCATAAAAAATGGCTGTTTGTGCAAAGTTTTGTGGGTTTTTTTGTGGGGGGTGGGGGGGGCGCTCAGAGGGCATATTCCCGGCGAGTAATTCAGTGTAGAACTGCCACTGTTTTAATGTATCGACTATCTACAGTATCTCGACTATCGACTATCTAACTAGAGGTGATATGGGGAACCATTAATAGTGTGTAAACATGAAGTCATCAGAGTGATGTGCACAGCAGAGACACACTGATGAACAATTAACACACTTACGTGTTTGCACTTATATGGGTGGACATAAAAGCATGCATAAAGTGGTGCGAAAATGGCATTAACCATGGCTATGTTAGCGTTGTTAGAAGACGTTGCAAATGGTGCAATCCAACGTGAGCGTGTATTCAGGGAACGCAAGGATTTACTTGCAAATGACGATAACGGGCTCAGAAGCTGATTTAGATTACCAAGGCCAGTGTTACTGGGGTTGCACGCAGACCTGCAGCCAGCGAGAGCTAGCCGATCAGTCAGGAGTTTGCCTGTCAACCTTGAGCAGAGCCATGCCAGCTGTGTCGAACGCAATCATCCATATGTCACCCAGGTACATCACATTCCAACATTAAAGCGCAATTTGCAGCGAGAGTCGGTTTCTCTAATGTAATCGGAGTTATTGACTGCACACATACTGCTATAAAGGCACCATCACATGATGAATTTGTTTTTGTTCATAGGAAATAATTTCATTCCATCAATGGTCAAATTATATGTGATGTGCAAATGCTTTGGGTTTGGGTGGGAACAGGTGGGCTGGCATGGTGTGTGATGGATGGCTGTGTGGGTAAATAGTTTATTGATGTAATTGTTCTGAACCAAAACCAGCACTGGCACATTTGGGCATGTGTGCATTCAAATATGTTTTTTGTTATTATTATTGATGTGTTTTTTTTTTTTTGGAAACGTCCATGATTTCCAAAAACAATTTGAAACGTGGACTCATCAGACCACAGCACACTTTTCCACTTTGCGTCTGTCCATTTCAAATGAGCTCAGGCCCAGAGAAGGTGGTGGCGTTTCTGGATGTTGTTGATGTATGGCTTTTGCTTTGCATGATAGAGTTTTAACTTGCACTTGTAGATATAGCGATGAACTGTTTTAACTGACAATGGTTTTCTGAAGTGTTCCTGAAACCACGCGGTAAGATCCTTTACACAGTGATGTCAGTTTTTAATGCAGTGCCACCTGAGGGATCAAAGGTCACGGGCATTCATTGTTGGTTTTCGGCCTTGCCACTTATGCCAGATTCTCTCAGGCTTCTGATTATATTATGGTCTGTAGATGATGGAATCCCTAAATTCCTTGCAATTGAACGTTGAGAAACATTGTTCTTAAACTGTTGGACTATTTTTTCATGCAGTTGTTCACAAAGTGGTGATCCTCGCCCCATCTTTGCTTGTGAACAGCTGAGCCTTTTGGGGATACTCCTTTTATACCCAGTCATGACACTCACCTGTTTCCAATTAGGTGTTCTTTGAGCATTTATCAACTTTCCCACTCTTTTGTTGCCCCATCTCACCTTTTTTGAAACGTGTTGCAGGCTTCCATTTCAAAATTAGCAAATATTTGCACAAAAACAATAAAGTTTATCAGTTTGAACATTAAATATCTTGTTTTTGTGGTGTATTCAATTGAATATAGGTTGAAGAGGATTTGCAAATCATATTCTGTTTTTATTTACATTTTACACAATGTCCCAACTTAATTCAAATTTGGGTTGTATTTTGCATGTTATTGAAATAATTGTATAGGAGGCAGAACTTTTCAGCCAACTCTGTAAATAAAAATTAGCGGTATAAAAGTACAGTAGGTTGTTAGTGTTATTTCCTTGATATTTGAGCTTCAGTTTTCTTGGTCATACCCATGAATAAAATTATAAAACTAATTTTTCCAAAACAAAGCAGTTATCAAAGGTGAGTAGAGTTGTATTTTAATGATCTTGATTGATAACATTGCTTTAATATGACAGTGGTTGCAAAATGCGAACATCCTTCAGTTTAGTTTTAATGACTTTATTGCTTTTGTTAACCTTGATGCATACACTCTACCTTCTGTCCCTTCAGAAAGGTATGTCCATGAAGTTGTTAATTATGTCAGCGACTCTACGGGTGGAAGATTTCACAGAAAACAAGTTGTTTAGATCTCCTCCGCCAGTCATCAGAGTGGATGCTCGGCAGTTCGCAGTCACAATCCATTTCAACAAACGCACACCACTTGAGGATTATACTGGAGAAGCTTTTCACAAGACCTGCAAGATCCACCGCATGCTGCCTCCAGGTACAGACAGACACATTTCTCATCAACTTGCAAATGTTGTTTTTCTTTACGCATTTAAGATTCAGTTTCTTATGGCATTAAACTTGATCTTTACAAAGATATAAAGCAGTGATATTAGTAGTAGTTAGTATGTAGCACAGGTATCTCAGTGGGATAAGGAGTTGGGCTACCAAAATGTAGACCTAGGTTCACTTCCAGATTACACTACCTGCTTTTATCCTTGGATAAAACACTTCATCTGTGTTTTCTCAGTCCAACCAGCTGTAAATGGTTACCAGCCTTGACTGGGGAATGAACCTGCAATAGACTAGTGTTTGGTCCAGTGGGAGTCTTAGACTCTCAGTCACATCATGCTGCAGATTCTGGGGATAAGCACCAGCAACAATGGGACCTCGGGGCCTTTATAGGACTTTTTTATTTACAAAGCTTGGACTAGTCACTCGGGAGGAGCTCGGAGTCGAGCCGCTGCTCCTCCACGTCGAAAGGAGTCATTTGAGGTGGCTCGGGCATCTTTTCCGGATGCCCCCTGGATGCCTCTCTGGAGAGGTGTTCTGGGCACGTCCCATTGGGAGGAGGCCCCTTGGGAAGACCCAGGACACGCTGGAGGGACTATATCTCTCGGCTGGCTTGGGAATGCCTTGGGGTTCACCCGGAGGAGCTGGGGGAGGTGTGTGTGGATCGGGAGGTCTGGGCGGCTTTGCTTGAGCTGCTGCCCCTGCGACCCGACTCCGGATAAAGCGGAAGAAAATGGATCGATGGATGGATGGTCTACCGACCACTTCGAGTGACCCCTAGTGGTCTGTGAATATACTGGTAAAATATCACATTTTAAATTTACGTATTCTAACTTAAAAGTGTTTCTCAAAATCTAATAGATGGTAATACAAGTTGTAAAATACTGTTGGATTGGTAAGCAGGCCTATTGTTGATGTAAATTTGGGGAGTTAGGTGGTCTGCAACATTTCTTTTTATTATTGTTATTATTATTATTGGTTAAGTGGTCCTTGGTCTGAGAAAGTTTGAGTATTTTGTTTAACTTTGTTAAACAAAATAATACTGAGTCTGAAGTATTTTGTCGTGACTGGGTTCTGGTTGACTATAAGTTGTTAGCATTGTGCAGGCTAAGTGTTAGCTGTAAAAGTGTTTTTTTTTTTTGTTTTTTTATATGCACACATTGTGTGCATAAAAAAATTGATTTTCTTTGTAGGAATCTCTGACCCTTGTGTTGTCCTGCACATTTTGCTTCTTTGACTGCTCTGTTCACACCTGCTTTAAGTCTGGTGTCTGCTGGCTTGTGATTGGCCGCACACACACCTACTTGCATGGATAATTAGTCGTTAGTGAAGCAGGTGAAGATAGAGAACATGTATGACAGGATCTATTCACATGCAAAGTTGTAGAACCCTGACCTATTGTATGTAGCTCCCTTTATAAAAATTTAGTGTTTCGGGTGTGGATTGAACAAGGCCCGAAGGGGGATTATGTCATTGCAAATTCTGTCTGTCTGTCCCAAAAAGGGCATAAATGTTCTGAAATCACGTCCTCTCGTATTTTTAGGAGGAATGTTGGGAAACCTAGTACAATTCCTTGTTATAGGTTGGTATTACACATGTTGTAATATTGTACCAGATTGGCACATTTTGGCTGAGTTATGGCCCTTGATGAACAAACCTAGACATTGCCAGTTTCATGAGTTTGTGTCTGCATTCTGAAATCAACTATCAGATACCCTAAAATGTCATCAGAATTTAACAACCACTTATACCAAAGCAGCATTTGTCAGCGGGGGATATTGTGCTGTCAGAGCACGCTTGCATTAAATCGACATATTTAAAGCATTCAGGACATTTCTCATTGGAAAAAGACAAAACAGTTATAGCTAGAGTTAAACCTGTATAACCCCTTTGACTACATTCATTCTATCTTGACAGCAGAGTGCTTATCCCACCCATATGTTTTTTTTCTTAGGTGGTATCCTGGTGTTTTTGACTGGTCAGGCAGAGGTTCATAGCCTGTGTCGAAAACTGAGAAAAGCATTTCCATTCAGGAAGGGTTACGCAACTACATGTGAGTGAAACATAGACACCACGCACACCTGCTTACTGATTTAATTATACTATGAAATACTTTTGAGCAGTCGGCATTTCAGGGACACAGCAGCAGATTTGGCATGGATGTGTTTTTTATATATTTATCAAGTTTTTGTGTCCAGGCGAAGGTGGTGAGGCAGACGCCTTAGAGGCATTAAGAAAGTTTAAGAAGGCCAAAAAGAAGACTGTTGTAAGTTTACTGCACATGAAATTTCAAGAGCATTTGTCCGTGACCTCAGTCAGCATGCTTATTTGTGCCTTTGGCCCTGTGATCTAGGACACGGCTTCTCCACTGTAGGCTGATATTATTGTGCCCCATGTATTTTAATGGATTTATGTTTATTTTCTTTGTATCCAGTCCCTGCCTCAGATCGACCTGGATAACTACTCTGCCCTCCCAGTAGATGAAGGAGATGAAGACAGAGAAGCAGGAACAGGAGATGAGGAGGATGAAGGCTCAGACTTGGAGCTGGGAGATGATCCTGTTGACACAGGCGAGTTACACCATTCATTCTTCTGATGCAGTTGGATGAATGTCAGATGTCTTATTAATTCTCTGTTTTTTTTTTTTTGTCTATATAGAGACAAAGGCAGACCCGTCCATTCCTCTCTATGTCCTCCCCCTGTACTCATTGTTGGCACCAGAACAGCAGGCCAAGGTAAGACTAATATCACAAAACAAAGTTTTGGATGCCTGAGAAATACTTTTGGGTTGCCGTAGCTACATTTACATGAACTGATTCTATCTGAGTGGAATGCAGTCAGAATTGAATCATTGTGATTAGTGAATCCACATGTATCCTTTAAATGATTACATTAGAAAAAATCAGATTATATGCAGCAGGTTCTTCATACCTGTGGACATGAAGAGAATAATTGCTGCAGCAATCTGACATTTGAGCCCAGTGATTGGCCTTTGATAAATCCAATAAAGGATTAAGCCTTGAGATCTGATCATCTCTTGATGAGTGAATGAATGCATCTTTTTTTGGTTTGTTTTGGTTAATTAGGAACAAGTGATCACCTGAATATAAAATAAAATATATTCCACATTGTGATGGGTGAGTTTTAAGACATATTTTATCTGTTGCCAGATGTTCGTGTCCAGTAGCTTAGGTTCTTGCATTATGCTAGCTGAAAAGATGTTTTAGCCTAGCGTTTATTATTATGCTGTGTATGTAGGTATTCAGGCCGACCCCACCAGGAACCCGTCTATGTGTGGTTGCAACCAATGTGGCAGAGACGTCTCTGACAATCCCTGGTGTCAAGTATGTGGTCGACTGTGGACGGGTTAAGAAGCGTTTCTACGATCGTGTAACCGGGGTGTCGTCCTTCAAAGTTACATGGACGTCACAAGCCTCAGCCAATCAGAGGGCAGGAAGAGCGGGAAGGACAGAAGCAGGACACTGCTACAGGTAAGAACTTACAGACTGTGTGACAACTTGAGAAACTAGACCAGGGGTGGGCAGCGAGGGCTGAGACACTGCAGGTTTTCTTTACAACAGATCACCTCATGAGGTGGGTTGCTGATGAGCTTCTCCCCTGAACATAAACACCTGATCGTTAATGAAATCACCTGCTGAGGTAATTGGTAGTAAGGAAAACCTGCAGTGTCTCAGCCCTTCATGGCACATGATTGTCCACCCCTGAACTAGACAGTGGCATTTGGCAACGACTACTGTTGTCAAGACAAGAACATCGGAGTGTGAGTGTGAATGGGTGAATGTGACGCATAATTGTAAAGTGCTTTGAGCGTCTGATGCAGATGGGAAAGCGTTATATAAATGCAGTCCATTTACCACGAAAAGTCAGGAACTCATTCTCAGGTTATGGAATAAAACATTACATTAATACTGTTTGGAGGTCTTTATCCCTCTGAGGGCCGGGTATTGTCATGGGCATGTTTGTTGTTGTTGTTTGTGCACTCATGATTCTGGAATTTTTTAAGAATTCTACAATTTAGGTTTCTTGGAGGATTAAAAAAATTGCCCTTTTTAAAACTTAAATTGACTTAAAGCTGTTTTTTGGCAGATGCACATCTGCCTCAATTGAAATTTAGGGAAATCTCTCTATGAAACCCACAGTTCATATCAAATTACGGTTTTTAAGTCACAGATCATAAAACGGCCAGTTCAGATTAGATTATGGTGTTTAAGATTTCCATTTTTAAAAAGAACTTGATGAGCAATGAAATAAAGGAAGTTTTGTCTTTAGTCCTGAATAAAAACATGTCTATGTTTTACATATTTTAAAATACATTATTTTTATTTTAATTGTTATATTGCAACATGAACATTGTCAGTGAATTAAACAATAGCCTTTGTCAAAATCATGAAAAGCAAAATAAATAAACAACTAAGATTATGTAAATTCATAACTTCAAATTCTTTTTCAAAACGATGTAGATGTTTCCATTGTCTGGTAAGATGGTAACAGTAATAATTTTATTTATAATCCTTTCTGGATAAACCCGTGTGATCCAGGTGGTCCTGCCAAGAACACGCTTGGAAAAAGTCAAGAATACTTGTTACTTTCCAGAACTGTGGGTTTTTAGCCAGCTCAGCTGTACCTGCACTTTGAGAGTGGTGCTCTTTTTCAGTGATCTTCTCAAGATTGTATAGGGAAGAGACAATAGACGCTTCGTCCTCAACTTCTAAAGTTTTTGAGAGATTCTTTCCGTGTTTGGATCCAGATGTGTGCTGAGCCTGCAGTAAGCTGTCCCAAGCGGAGCAGGAGACTGTTTTTAACAGGCTGCATTCACATCTTCATGGTGTGAACGCGCAGCTGCATTATGCTTCCTCTACTTTTTGTCATATCTTGCTCTTAAGCCCCGTTTACACATAGACGGTAAGAGCTCCCGGAAGCGTCCCGGAAGAGTTTTTGGCCATCTTAAGGATCAAACGCCGTTGTCAACGCCGGCACTAGGGGGCATGGCTTAGTTCCGGCTTTACCGGGAATCATCGAAAAAATTATTCAACATGTCGAATAATTCCGGGAGCGCTCCCGGAGAATTCGCGTGACGACGGAGACAACACGAACAACAGCGTTTGATACTTTTTAATCGCTGTTTCATCCTGCCCCTTCCTGTAGTGCCGCAGTTTACACCACCGTAATTCGTGGCCGGCATTGTATCCCTAACCAACGGCGTGTAAAACGGCGATAGAGCCCACATCGGCGTCCTCAAAGGCGTTTTAACCGGCGACAGAGGCAAACAAAACGGCAGCGCTAGCGGACAGTACGACGTTCTAAACGCCACCTCCCAGTTAGCGGCCGATAGGCGGCGGTCAATATAAAATGCTAGCGTGCTGCATGCAGGCCTCTCACTCACAGCCAGCTCCAGATATTTTTGCAGAGAAGCTCCAGTATGCCTCCTAAAAGAAAATTGGCAGCGGCAAGGACTTACCAAGAGGTCTGGTTCAGAAGCAGAGGAGAGCCCTGTAGTGGAGACAAGCAACACGTTCAGGAGGGGAAAAGGAAAGGAGAATAAAAGGCTGAGAGATGAGCTCCCTCCCCCTGCAGTGACAGCTGCTTCAGCCTATTATACTCTCGGGGCGGTGCCTATATGCAAAAGGTCCGGGATTAACGCAGGATTTGCCTGAATAAATCCAGCGGTACACAGGGCATTATCGGCGGCAGCAGAACACCGCCGTTCTCACGCGCGTCTTAACCTGCGATTGTAAAGGAACTGGGTATTAACCCCCGTTGCCTGACGTGTGCCGGATGCTACGGCGTCAAAACGCCGCTTTATTCGGCGGATTTAGCGGCGTTTTATCCGCGTATTTGCGGCTAGTATGGCGCTCAAAATGCCAGCGAAATGCTCCGCCCCTTTCCACCGCGAAAACAGCCGGAAGTACCGCGAACTTCGGTCTACGTACTACCCGCCGACAAAACCGTCTGTGTAACCTGGGCTTTAGACATGGGCAATCACATAACCTCTACCCTCCTATGTTGCTTGGTGGAGGTTTAAAAAAATAAGTTCTCTTCAGGAAGGGTAGGTTTTTTCTGTGAGAGTGATCTCATCTCCTGTGTGATGTTTCTGCAGGTTGTACTCATCTGCAGTATTTTCAGACTTCAGTCAGTTTTCTGATCTAGAGATCACTCGCAGACCTGTGGAAGACCTGGTTTTACAGATGAAGGATCTCAACATAGATAAGGTGAGTAATCAACCAGGTTCACCAACAGGGAGCAGATTTCATGCTGCATGACTGGGGAAAAAGGAAACAGATTTTTTGTGCTTTATGTCTCCAGGTGGTTAATTTCCCGTTTCCCACATCGCCCTCTGCAGAGGCTCTTGCTGCAGCAGAGCAGTTACTGATCTCACTGGGAGCTCTGAAAGAGCCACCTCGCACAGGAACGTACGTCACGGTCTTCTTTCCTTTGCTCATATTGATCTTTGACTTTCTTGGATAACATTTATTTATATAGACTTTCAGCTCGAACATACAGGGTGCTTTACAAATTAAAATGCAATTAAAAAAGACCAATAAAACGCCAACACAGTGAATAAACAGTCAATAAAAATGGAAACAAGAAAACAGAAAATTAATTTTAAAATGGCAAAGACTTTATAAAAAGTTATCATACATCACAGATTGTGGTGAGCTGAGAACAGAAACGTCTTAAGTCTAGTTTAAAAAGTAAGTTACTATTGTTTATTAGAACAATTCATTCTTGCTGTTGTTTATATTATGATTGTATTATGAGAGTTACTGTCTCCTGAAAGTCTGCACTATAAAATAATATGTTGTGGTTGGCAGCAAAAAATATTAAATTTGTTAAATCTCCAAATATTTATGCACCTAAGTGTATTACTGATCTCTCCCCTTGTCGTCTTCTTGTTTCTTATAAAAAAGAGTGAAGCAGATGGCGCAAGCCCGGTTGAGCTGTGTCATCACCCCTCTGGGCAGAGCAATGGCTTCATTCCCTGTGGCGCCGCGCTACGCTAAGATGCTGGCTCTCGGGAAGCAACAGGATTGTCTTCCTTATGTTATTGCTGTGGTGGCAGCCATGACAGTCCGAGAGCTGTTTGAAGACCTTGACAGGTTAAAAAACAAAGTGAAAAATATCTCAGTAATCGGAGGAATGAATAGTCTAAAGACATGCAACACATTTCTAACTGACTGCAAATTTCTCTTTTTTATGGTTCTGAAGATGTAACACTTTTTTTTATTTCTTGTCAGACCTGCGGGTAGTGAAGATGAGAGCGCCAAGCTGAGCAAGCGTCGGGCACGGGTCACCCAAATGAGGAGGCTGTGGGCCGGACAGGGAGCCTCACTTCTGCTGGGAGATCTTATGGTCATGCTGGGTATAGAGATGTTTGTTTTTAATAAAATATTTATTTTTCACACAATCAAAGAGCCAGTTTACACGTGAACAGTAAATAAATTAGTTCTCATACACTGGTTGCATTACATGCAGTAACTTAGATTTATTTTGTAATTAAACAGCATTTCACTGAAGACTGTTGATCTTTAAAGTTGTTACAAGATGATGTTGTCATTCATATTTTTAGCAATGAGTACTGTAGAGACTGAGGATTCATCATCAGGTGAGAGTTAGAGCATGGGTTAAAGTTCTCCGTCACCACAACGGATTTCCGTCATTTGGAAAATTTAACCACACATACGGGCACACACGTTGTGTCATGCATGTTTTGGGGCCAAAATATGATACTCTCACTGTCAAAGCAACATCACATTTTGCGCTAAAGGGCCTGTCACAGTGGCGTATTCGTAGAGCTGCTTATTACAGCGTATCGTCTACGCTGTAATGAGCAGCTCTCCGCCCACTTCACGTGGAGTTTTTTCTCAATGCACGGCAGTATGTTGAGGGCTACACGTGTAGGACGGAAGAAATTAAACCTGTTTAATTTTCTTTGGCGTACAGCTTCTGGAGCTATAAATACTGCAAGATCGTTGCTTCACTTTATCATACAGGACTCATTATATGAGGACTGTTTCACTGTGTCGCATCGTTTCATAAAATCTCTCTCTCTCTCTCTCTCTCTCTCTCTCTGAGTCTAAACAGGGCTGTGACTCTAAAATAAATGTGCACTCGCTGCATAAAAAAATAATAATAATGTTAAATGACTCTGTTTTTGAGCCGCACCACACCATGCAGTAGAGAACAGAGCGCACTTCCACAGAGGCAGAAAATAGCACTGAAACTGGTGCAGTATGGCACACGCGACTGTGTGCACACATTAAAACGCGAACACACGCAGCTGCAAGTATGAACGAACGCTGTTAAAGGCCGAGTACGCACGTATTTCGGGCGTATTTAAATGAAACACAACGCTGCAATGAGCAGCTCTTCGAATATGCCACTGTGACAGGCCCTTAATCAAAGCAGCAGCAATGTCAGTGTGGACTGCGGAGGAAGGGACTGTGTGAATTTTCACTCCACTCCGCTCTGTTTACTGCTTGCCATGAGCCACGGCCCTTCTCCTCCCTGTCCATCTGGGGGGGGTATTTATCTGTCCGACCTGCGACCCGGAGGACCGACGCCCAGCTGCTAACAGACAGTGGCAGCAGCAGAGAACGAGTCACTTCGAAGAAAAGCGCTTAATCAGTGAAGTTCCACAAAAACCACACATGAAGGATATATATTTTTTTCTTTCCTTGTTTACATGAGAGGCCATAACTTCAGCTTGTCGGTGAGCCCATGTGACACCAGTAACACCGCGCGCATTTGAAGGAACGAGTCACGTTTCACATAAGGGAGGACATTATCTTTAACTTCAGTTGATGAAGTGGTGAAGTGGCAGATATTAACGATCCATTCCGGGTCTGAGGGTTGGCTGCCCCTTGGAAAAGCTACGTTAATGAGGAACCAATAAAAACTCCGGTGGGACACAGCAGACGAGCCTCGTTTATTGATTACACCAAAGTCTTGGTTAGTGACTTTAATCGACAAAAAAGGTCAGTCACGGTTGATATCTTTAAATGGATTTGATGAAGTTTAATTTGCAGCACGTACATTTGTTTTACGAGTGAGAGCATTTTACCGTTTAAATGTGAATTAGCCAGTTTCACGTTTCTCAGTGCGCATGCAAAATTTGACTTGCTCTTTTAAAGAGCACCCCCAGACCCCCCCCCCCAATAAATACTGTGTTTTTATTTATTTATTTATGTTTTTATTTATTTATACATAGTTTGAAGTGACTTTTGTTTCAGAGGGCTTCATACCCATTACAATTCACCAGAATACACAAAATTTGACTTACTCTTTAAAAAATGTTCTGGGGGAAGCACCCCCAAACCCCCTAGAATCAAGACTACAACCCCACCACCACCACCCTTTTACATACCTTTATGTTCAGGTTTTGCATTCTTTTTATGCTTTGTCTGTCTCTCCTTAGAGGCTATTTAGAATAGATTTGTATACTGTATTTATTGAGGAAAAAAGAGTGTGTGGCCCCACTACGCCACATTTTAGGGAATTGTTGGCATTGATTTTTGCCAGGAAAAATTTCAGTCAGATGAAAATTTATTGCTTTAACCCATGAGTTATAGGGACTTGATGGAGACCATTTTGAGATGATGGCACTGCCATAAATATCTTAACATTTTATTGGAGTTCTATTTCTCAAAAGAAAGTATCCTCTGTAGGGTTGGGTATCGAGGTCCGGTTCTTTTCGGGTATTGTTAAGAAATGATTCGAGCCACCGATATCAAGAGTCTTTTTGCTTAACGATTTGGTTATCAGTTCTTTAGAGCAGCCGTTGGTTTTGAGGATGTTTGTCGGGAAAATGATAATTTCTCTACGTTGATTACAGACCTTGTAGCGGCTCTGTAATCGACCGCTTCTGCAGCACGACTCCACTTTGAAGCATGAACCAATGAAGCAGTGCTTTGATCTGCTGGCTCGTTGGTTCTTTGATTCGCTGCTCTTCAGAAGCAGCAAGTCTGCTTCTTAACCCCTCTCAAAGCCATTAAAATATGTCAATCGTGAGCCACTTTTGTGTGGATTAAAGTCACTAACTGGGACTCTTGTCTTTTGCAGTCAAGAAACGAGAATTGTCCTCTGTTCCATTGACACAGCTCCAAATGCTGCGCGGCTCTCTGCTGCGACAGAGTCTGGTCAGTACTTTAAATAAAATGACACCTCTTTCCAAACGCTGTAATACAGACAATAAACTACATTTGACTAAAATGTTTTTCCTCCCAAAATGAGACGTCCTACATTCTTTATGAATTGCATCCTGATGTGCAGCACAGCCGGCTGCAAGAGCTCAGCTCAGATGTATGGAAAGACATTCGTGCCAATAATGTCTGAAAGGAAATGCTTTTGACAAAAACTACAGATTTTATTTATTTCTATTTATGTACAGATATCAAGGTATCCACCATGTAGAGTTTATCATGTCCAGAGTTTAAGGATCCAGTGACCAATTTCATATTTATTTACTTTAAGACTCAATAAAATGTTGTTGACATAGAAACCCTGTAAAGCCTACTTTGAGTACACAGAAAATTCACAAGAGGTATCGATAAGGGAATCAATAAGAAATCGGATCAATAGGTAGAATCAATAATTGTATCAATATCGATAAAATCTTAGCAATACCCATCCCTAATCCTCTGAAAGTTCTATTTATTGTGAGAAATAGAACTTGGGACTTTATAGGACATACAGAGTGTGTGCTCTATGTGCCTGCATTCTTGTAACGCTTCAGGGTCCCCAAGGGCAATGCAGGGTTGCTAAAGTTGGTGGGTGAATTGAGATGGTACCACTTTGGGTTCCTCTGCAGTGCAAGGTGTATTTGAAGATAATAAAATTGATAATAAAACCTTCAGGGATAAACCCTGAAGGGCTTCACATTTCTACTCATACCTCAATTTGTTGCATTCATCACTCATCTTCAACCGCTTATCCGGGATTGGGTCACGGGGGCAGCAGCTCCAGCGGGGCACCCCAGACTTCCCTTTCCCATGCCGCATTGACTACCTCTGACTGGGGGATCCCAAGGCGTCCCCAGGCCAGTGTGGAGATATAATCTCTCCACCTAGTCCTGGGTCTTCTCCGGGGTTTCCTCCCAGATGGGCTTGCCTGGAACACCTCCCTAGGGAGGCGCCCAGGGGGTATCCTTACCAGATGCCCGAACCAACTGAGTTGGCTCTTTTCAATGCAGAGGAGCAGCAGCTCTACTCTGAGCTCGCCACGGATGACCAAGCTTCTCACCTTATCTCTAAGGGACACACCAGCCACCCTCCTAAGGAAGCCCATTTTGGCCGATTGTACCCGCGATCTAGTTCTTTCGGTCATGACCCAACCCTCATGACCACAAGTGAGAGTAGGAACGAAGATTCACCAGTAGATTGAGAGTTTTGCCTTTTGGCTCAGCTCCCTTTTCGTCATAACAGTACGGTAGAGCGAATGCGATACTGCCCCTGTTGCACCGATTCTCCGGCCAGTCTCACGCTTCATTGTCCCCTCACTCATGAGGAATACCCCAAGGTACTTGAACTCCTTCACTTGTGGCAAGGCCGTATTCCCTACCCGGAGTTGGCAGTTCATTGGTTTCCTGCTGAGAACCATGGCTTCAGATTTAGAGGTGCTGATCCTCATCCCAGCTGCTTCACACTCGGCTGCGAACCGATCCAGTGAGTGTTGGTCACAGGCCAATGAAGCCAACAGGACCACATCATCTGCAAAAAGCAGTGATGAGACCCTGTGCCCACCAAACTGGAAACTCTCCTCCCCCTGACTACCCCTCGATATCCTGTCCATGGATATCACAAACAGGATTGGTGACAAAGCGCAGCCCTGGCGGAGGCCAGCCCCCACCGGAAACGAGTCTGACTTACTGCCGAACACCTGAACACAGCTCTCGCTTTGTGTTTACAGAGATTGGATGGCCCTGAGAAGGGACCCCCTCACTCCATACTCCTGCAGCACCTCCCACAGTATCTCCCGGGAACCCAATCATACGCCTTCTCCAAGTCCACAAAACACATGTAGACTGGATGGGCATACTCCCAGGCACCCTCTAGGATCCTTGTGAGAGTGAAGAGCTGGTCGGACAGCCAGGACTTAACCCACATTGTTCCTCTTCAATCAGACGTTTGACTATCGGCTGAACCCTCCTTTCCAGCACCCTGGAGTAGACTTTACCAGGGAGGCTGAGTAGTGTGATGCCCCTGTCATTAGCACACACTCTCTGGTCCCTTTTTAAATATGGGGACCACCACCCCAGTTTGCCACCTCTTAGGCACTGTCCCAGACCTCAATGCAGTGTTGAAGAGACATATCATCCACGACAATCCCTCCACACCCAGAGCCTTCAGCATTTCTGGACGGATCTCATCAACCCTGAGGCCTTACCACTGCGGAGTTGTTGGACTACCTCAGTGACTTCCACCAGGCAAAATGATGAAAATCCTCCATCAGCTTCCAGCTCTGCCCCTACTATAGAGGGCGCTCTGGTCTGATGCGGGAGTTGCTCAAAGTGTCCCTACCTTACTGTAGACAACTTGGATGGTTCTCCGTTTTCCCCTCATGAGGTGCGTCACAGTCCACCCAAAGCACCTTGGTCCCGACCAATAGTCCTTCTCCACGGTTGCTCCCAACTCCTCCCACACCCGCTGCTTTGCCTCCCCCACAGCAGTTTGTTGCAGGTGATAATAATAATAAATATGACTCATAAATTACTTTTCAAAACATTAAAAAGTGCTTCTCAACAAAAGCAAAAAACAAAACAAAAAATAGCACAATGACAAAATAAGATTACATAGTCTTTAAAATGAAAAGATAAAATTGGGAATTTAACGTGAAATATTTATAATTACAAAAAAATTAAAGCATTGTTTGTCATCCCGTTTTGACCTCTTATTTTTTCATGACCTTTGAAGTATGCTGGCATCTTTACTTCAAAGTAACCTATCAAGGCATTCATTATAGGCCTCAGTTGATACATTTTCTGCTAGGTTCAGCTGACTCCACAAAAAATTAGGTGCCAGTCAGAATTTCATGGATCCACTAAGCGACTTAAAAAAGTCTTATGTTTTCAGGATTCTTCCTATCATGAAATCTCAATGGTGGGGGGTAAAATAAAAATAAAAAATCCATCCTCCCATGGGTCAGTGGGATGTTAACGTGTGCCACTGAAGTTGGAGGAGGTTATGTTTTCACCCCTGTTTGTTTGTGAACAGCCTGGAACCCACAATTTTCCATATATTATGAAATTTTTATAGAGGGTTTATATCCTGATAGGCAAGAATTGATTAAATTTTCAAGGTCAAAGTCACGAAAAATCTTGGAAAATCCCTATGGTTTAAAATTGAATGAATTTTCAAAAATTCATAATTTTTCTTTCATATTCGAAAGCGTTATGTAGGATGGTATCATTTATCGACTGACAAAGTTTGATCTGGATCTGATCCAGATTACAGATTTTGTGGCCATTTAAATTTAACTTTGAAAACCCCATTTAATGTATATCTTACATAAGAGATGAGACGAAGTCACTGTCAAGTCATTCTGAAGTCATGAATTAGCAAGTCCCAAGTCAAGTCTCAAGTCAGCTTGCAAACAATTGGTGATCATTATGACTTGAGACTTGACTTGGGACTTGCTGATTCATGACTTGAAAGTGACTTGATGGTGACTTTGTCCCACCTCTGTCTTACATTATATCTTAATCAAACATGGCCCAATCACACTCATATTTGAAAGTGAGGTGCGGACTGGCACTCAGTACCGCCTGACAAAGTTTGAGCTGAGTCTGATCCAGATTGTGGATTTTGTGGACAGATCTTCAGCTACTTATCTGGGATTGGGCAACAGCTTCTGCAGGGCCCCCCCAAACTTCCCTTTCCTGGGACACATTAACTGGGGGATACTGAGGTGTTCCCAGGCCATTGTGGAGACATAATCTCTCCAACTAGTCCTGGGTCTTCCCCGGGGTCTCCATCCAAATGGATATAGCTGGAACACCTCCGTAGGGAGGTGCCCAGGGGGCATCCTGACCAAATGCCAGAACCACCTCAGCTGGCTCCTTTCAACAAGGAGCAGCAACTCTACTCTGAGCTCTTCACGGATGACCAACCTTCTCTTTTTTGTGGACATTTGAATTTAATATTGAAAAGCCCATTTGTTGTGCATTTTGCATTATATCTAAATCAAAAGTACTTCAGTCACTCTCATTTTTCTGTAATGGATTTACCTAGACCACCAAAATTGGATGGAGGTTCCAATTTTATGCCTGTTTGTTTATCTTCCAGTTATTAGTCAGAAAACAAGTGCCAAAAAGCAATCACAAATTGTGCATAGCAGAGATAACCAATGTTCTGTGAAAATTATCTGAAAAATAATTCTGAAAAAAAAGAAAAGCCTGACAACACCACAAAAAACTTTGATTCAAGTGCATGAACTAAATACTTACTCCTGACATTTGATTACATCTACTTTAGCTTATTAAAAGCCACTTCTAACAGGACTTTGACCATCACCTTTAGGGGAGGTGATGGTCTAGTGGTTAAGTGTTGGGCCTGAGACTAGAGGATCCTTGGTTCAAATCCCAGCCTGACCAGAAAATCACTAAGGTCCCTTGGGCAAGGTTGTAGTAAAGGTACCAGAGCAAGAATTTTAGCTGAGGAAGCTTCTGCGATTAGAAGCGAAACATCCTCGCGTCAAGCAACCCAGTCCAGTCGAAGATTCAAGCTTCTTTATTATGGAAACCACCTGGGCAACTGAGAGCCTTCACAGAAACTTGGGCAAGCTCCTTAATCCCAGAGTTGCTCCCAGTGTGTAGTGAGTACCTTGTATGGCAGCCCCCTCGCATCAGGGTGAATGTGAGGCATTATTGTAAACCGCTTTGAGCGTCTGATGCAGATGGAAAAGTGCTATAGAAATGCAATCCATTTGAAAATATATTCAAAGGTAAATATTTCTGGAACTGGAAACTAGTGTTGGCGGGAGTTTGCACTCTATGAGCTCTAGTTATTTTTATTGTTTATTTTTTGGTTTATTCAGATTGGAGCTAGTGTATAAAAAGTTGACACTATACAGGTAGAAAGGGGTAGGATTTGACTGAATTTTAAAAATGGACAAAAATGATATCTTCTTTATTTTAAGTATATTTGGTGTATGTTGTCTGACTACAGGTGCTGTTGGAGCTTGTGAATTTGTTGGTTGTACGCCTAAATTTTGTCAGGAGAATGGCCTCCGGTATAAGGCCATGGTGGAAATAAGGCGGCTCAGAGGACAACTTACTAATGCAGGTACACAAAGTGTGCACAGAAAGCCCAACACACAAAGTGCAAGAAAAACGAGAGAATTTCATTTTGTGCTTTCTGGTGCCAGTGAATGCAGTGTGTCCAGAGGTGGGAGTATTCATGGATCCCAAGATGACTCCGCCAACAGAGAGTCAGGTGATTTGCTTGCGGCAGATTGTGTTGGCCGGATTAGGTGACCACCTCGCAAGGCGTGTCCAGGAAGAAGACATACTAGATCCAAAATGGAAGAATGGCTACAAGGCAAGTCTCTCTGATGAATCCCAAATGTAGTTTAAATCTTCATCTTGTTAACTTTGTTTTTGTTTATAGACCCCACTTATGGACGATCTGGTGTTTATTCATCCCGCTTCTGCACTGTCTAAAAGCCTGCCAGAGTTTGTTGTGTACCAGGAGATCATGGAGACGACCAAGATGTACATGAGAGGTAAAAAAAAAGTCTGTGAAACCCCACATAAGGCCGATGGTATGCACACATGAACATTTCTGTTCAGTGCAGAGACCTAAATGGTTTAATGATCATATAATTATTAGGGGTGTGCGTCTTTCCCTTATAAAACAGTAGACGACTTGTCAGGATACATGGGCTATGATGCAATTTAGGCATGATCCATCTTCTTCTGCAGGCCTCCCATCCTGTGCACCACTGTGGACTTCCAAAATTTCCTGTATATTTGTTTTGTAAATTGTGTCTGTAGCATGGCCCAAGCATAGGGTCGCCCCTTTGATTCTGGTCTGCTTGAGGTTTCTTCTTCAAATCATCCTAGAAAGTTTTTCCTTACCGCTGTCCCCTGTGTGCTTGCTCTAGGGGTTGGTAAAGTTAGACCTTACTTGTGTGAAGCACCTTGAGGCAACTTTGTTGTGATTTGGCGCCATATACCATAATTTCCAGACTATAGAGCGCACCTGAATATTATCCACACCCACCAATTTTAAAAAGAAAAAAGAAATTGTACATAAATAAGCCACTCTTGTCTATAAGCCGCGGGTCTCCACATTGTAATATGAGATATTTACACAGAAAGATTTTTTAACTTTTAATTACAGTAAATACATACCGTAAATGCTTTTTCCCCTGAAGTGTTACACGTAAATATTGACGCGCACGTCACCCATCGCATGCATGGTGTCTCTGCTCTACACAGAGAACTGAGTAATTTGAACTTTTCTTGAGGTTTCATCACATGCAGCCAGTATCGTATGGAGACTGTTGTAAATGAGACGTTAATGAAGCGATGTGACTTTTTCGACTTGTTGCGCCAAGACAGAGAACTTGTTTGGAAGGGTGGGGGGAGAAGGCTCCGCTCCGCTGATCTGACGGTGCAACTCTGGCACAAAGAGAGGGACTTTTCTTCACTAAAATGAACAGGTAAGACCTTATATTTACACTGTGTATGAATTTACACCGCATGTGGAGCACAGCTTTCAGGAAATCATTTGACAGCATCAATTGATGTATTTTGACTTATGAAAAAGCCTGTAAAAATCCATAAATTAGCTGCATCATTGTGAAAGCCGCTGTGTTCAAAGCGTGAGAAAACAGTAGCAGCTTACGTATAGTCCGGAAATTACGGTAAATGAAATCAATTGAAATTATGGAATAATTAAATTTGTTGTGGTGTGATGCAATTCTTTGTTCAAAGTAGATATTTACTCCTTGATTTAGTTTCCTCGTATCATGGAAGCATTTTCACGAAAGGTGAATGGAGTCATGCAATAGTTGTGAAATGGATAGAACAATACACAATAAAAACTTCCAAAGTGCATGGTAGTGATGCCACTCATCCAATGAGACAAATAATGACTTTCACAATGCACCAATGAAACGAGAAGGGTCTGTTTAGATGTCCTATAATAGTAAATACTTTTATGTTTGGTTATGTACATCAAACAATCATAAATGGGAATTTTCACAGATGGCTGCTGATCTTCTCTGTTCTTACTTGTTTCTGTACTACATGGAGATTAGTTAATGTCTTTGCAATTAAACAATATGTTTTTGTACTTGTTTTTCTCATTGTTTATGCCCTGTAATTACTGTTAGTCCAATCAGTCCACCATATTTTCTTGAGTCATTTGTTGTTGCTGTCATCATTCAATTTATACCAGCAAATTGATGTTGAACAATAGATGAAAATGTGTCTTTTCTGTCTGTCAGGTGTGTCAGCAGTTGAAGCAGAGTGGGTGCCAGAGCTTCTGCCCCAGTACTGTCATTTCAGTTCTCCTTTGGAGGTGCCGCCGCCATGGCTCTGTTCCTCCACAGGGACCATCAGATGTCACCGTTCAAGCACCTTCTGTAAGTTGTGTATACTTTTAACATTGTGGCTGCCTTTCTGGCTGAAGGCCGTGTTGGATTGCATTGAATTGTTGCTATGTTCGTCTTTGCTGCAGTCCGTGTAGCTTGGCAACTGCCCGCAGTGGAAATGGAGTATCCAGATGGCCTGGAGCGCTACAAACTGTTTGCACGGTTTCTGCTCGAGGGACAGGTACTGTAGCATGAACATGAACTCTCGCTTCTTTTTTCATCTGCTGCAGAGTTCAGTTTGTGCATAAATCTTAGAACAATTCTGGTGAAACCTAAACAGACTTGACCACCTGCTGATGGACCCAAATGAATCCTGACATTCTGGTCTATGTGCAGGCCCGGTATCGGTCCTTGTGGCGTGATAATATCCCTCGTCTGTGTGCATTATGTTCAAGCCCCAGTGTTCATCATAGTTTCTAGAAAAGATGCGCACAGATTTAAAACCTAATCTGTAGTCTGTTGTTTTTGTCTGATTCTTCAGGTGTGTCCTAAACTAAAGAAACACAGACACAACCTTCTCTCAAATCCTTCCATCATGCTGAAAACATGGGCAAAGTAATCTAATACTCTCACACACACACAAGCCTCGTCCACTTTTTGGAACATTAGAACATGTTGACAGACTTCAGGGAATGACTTTTATTTGTTCTTTTTGTGTGTGTGTGTGTGTGTGTGTGTGTGTGTGTGTGTGTGTGTGTGTGTGTGTGTGTGTGTGTGTGTGTGTGTGTGTGTGTGTGTGTGTGTGTGTGTGTGTGTGTGTGTGTGTGTGTGTGTGTGTGTGTGTGTGTGTGTGTGTGTGTGTGTGCGCGCGCGCGCGCGTTTCCTTTCCCCTGCTGCAGGCTGCAGCCCAGGACAGAGGCTGTACTGGAAGAGCTGGTGTCAAAGAAGGTTGACTGTAGAGACGCTCTCCTCTCTGTCTGGAAGACTGATGACAAATGTGAGAATTGAATATACTTAATGAGTTTTCTGAGTTTGGATTTTAATGAACTTGTGATGTAACTGAACATATTTTTGTCTTTCTTCCTGAAGTCATGTTGTCTGCATACTGCCAGTGGCTTCCTGAAGCTGTGCACCAGGACGTGGCTAACAGCTGGCCTCCTTTATGAAAGCCAGCGTCAGTGAAGGAGGCAATAACGACAGAACTTGCAGCCAGAGAAATTCAGTTGATGGACAGACCAGCAGAAGTGCCTTCTTCATCTTTTTTGCTGTCTCTGCTCACTATTTTAAATGTCCTTTCAAAGTGTAATGCTGAACACACAATTTTTGTTCAATATATTATTCACCCTGTGTTTGAATTGTACAGTTTTTTGTGGACTATGAATATCACATTTGGAACCCTGGAATGATTTTTATCGTGTTGGTGTATTGCTGTTGGTTACTGTATGTGTGTGAAATTTGGTCTTTATAAGACTGATTAAAAGTGTGCCTCTGGTCGTGTTTGTTGTTGTTATCCCTCAGTTGACAGTTGAAGGGGTGTTGCTGACTTCTCATGTGTCTGTCTGTTCATCAGTTTGATGTCAGTGGTACATTGTGAGATGGGCCAGAGGCTTATGGAAGATTGGTGACTTTCTTTTTGGGGAAAATGTCATTTGCTCAACAACTACGGGATTAATAAAGTTCTTATTCTTACTTTGTGAACAAGCTATGGGATGTTCATTACAGTACTTGCAACGACGCATGTTTGTAGCCTTGACCTACTTTATATGGGAAAATCGCCATTCACTCACCAGTATGTTGTACTTTGTATCAGCCGAGTGGTCTAAAGTGATCAAGCAGATACATTTTGTCTTTGATCACCTGTTTAACTGCAGGATTATTAGAGATATTGTGACCTATCTTTTCAATATTGTGCTATGATACTCTTGATACTGCTGTGATGCAATATACAATTATAGACTTTTGATGAGGTGTACACGTGATTATGCGGACCTGGTCAGGATGGGGTTCACCGAGGCCTTGGCCTGTCAGCTGCCTCCGGGGTCCCCCTTACCAACAAAGACAAGTAAGACTCCTTCTTCAGCTTGATGGCATCCCTTACTTCTGGCATCCACCACCGGGTTCAGGGACTGCCGCCGAGACAGGCACCAGAGACCTTGCGACCACAGCTACGAGCAGCCGTATCAACAATGGAGGTGGAGAACATGGTCCACTCGGACTTCATGTCTCCAACCTCCCCCGGGATCTGGGAGAAGCTCTCCCAGAGGTGGGAGTTGAAGACCTCACTGACATAGGGTTCCACCAGTCGTACCCAGCAGACCCTCACGATACGTTTGGGCCTGCCAGGTCTGACCAGCTTCCTCCCCTCCCAGCAGATCCAGCTCACCACCAGGTGGTGATCAGTCGACAGCTCAGCCCCTCTCTTCACCTGAGTGTCCGAGACACGTGGCCGAAGGTTAGATGATACAACTACAAAGTTGATCATCGACCTCCGGCTCAGGGTGTCCTGGTGCCACGTGCACTTATGGACATGCTTGTGCTCGAACATGGTGTTTGTGACGGACAAACTGTGACAAGCAGAGAAGTCCAACAACTGAACACCACTCGGGTTCAGATCGGGGAGGTTATGCTTCCCGATCACCCCCTCCAGGTCTCACTGTTTCCGCTCACATGGGCATTGAAATCCCCCAGGAGAACAATGGAGTCCCCAGTCGGAGCACTATCTAGTACCCCTCCCAGGGAGTCGAAAAAGGTCGGGTACTCTGCACTGCCACTCGGCCTGTAGGTCGAGACAACAGTGAGAGATCTGTCCCCGACCCGAAGGTGTAGGGACGCGACCCTCTCGTTCACCGGGGTGAATTCCAACACATGGCGACTGAGCTGGGGAGCAGTAAGCAATGTTACCCCAGTTCTCTGCCTCTCCCCGTGGGCAACGCCAGAAAAGTAAGAGCGTCCAGAACCCTCTCCAGGAGTTGGGTACCGGAGCCCAAGCTGTGCGTGGAGGTGAGCCCGACTGTCTCTAGTCGGTATCTTTCAACCTCCCGCACAACCTCAGGCTCCTTTTCCCCCAGCGACGTGACGTTCCACGTCCCAACAGCCAGGGTCTGTGAGCGTGGACCGGGCCGCCGGGCCACCTGATTTCGACTGCCACAATCCTCTCTGCACCCGACCCTCATGGCCCCCTCTGCAGGTGTTGAACCCACAGGAGGTCAGACCCACATCGCTTTTTTGGGCTGAGCCCAGCCGGGCCCCGTGGGCTAAGGCCCGACCACCAGGCACTCACGCGCGAGCCCCAACCCCAGGCCTGGCTCCGCCATACCGGGCGACGTCTTTGTCCTTGATTTTATACTGGTCATGGGAGCTTCTGAACTGCCCTTAGTCTGACCCAGCACCTCGGACCTGTTTGCCT
Organism: Thalassophryne amazonica; assembly: GCF_902500255.1. NCBI lineage: Eukaryota > Metazoa > Chordata > Actinopteri > Batrachoidiformes > Batrachoididae > Thalassophryne > Thalassophryne amazonica. Next base: position 82,888,781 of record NC_047107.1, read on the forward strand.
TAGGAGACCCTACCAGGGGCACACAGCCCCTGACAACATAGCTCCTAGGATCATCCGGGTACACAAATTCCCCCACCACGATAAGGTGGCAGTTCAAGGGGGAGTAACATCAGCTCACTGTCCTCAAAATCATTGTTGATTAATGAGCTAACAATGGGTCATCACTTAGATATGATTGGGTTATGTGAAACCTGGCTTAAACCTACAGTTGTCCTCCCCTTAAATGAGGCCTGCCCACCAGCATATGCATTTAGTCATGTCCCTCGTGATGCATAGCAATGCAGGGGTGTTTCTCTTATTTCTAAATCTAGGTTTAGCTTATTAGCTGTTAGGGGTCACAAATATAACTCGTTTGAGCATCTGATTCTCCGCTCTGCCCACGATGCTACATATTGCCAAGGTCAGAAGAATATAAATCAGCCGTATTACTTTGTCACTGTATATAGGCCCCCTGGCCCATACTCTGAATTATTAGATGAATTTGGTGCGTTCATCTCTAACTTGTCAATGAGTATAGAAAACATTCTTATTATTGGTGACTTTAACATTCATATGAATAAGCCTTTTGATCCCCTCTGCAAATCATTTATGGAAATTGTGGATGCGTTAGGATTTCAGCAATGCATTCAGGACTCGACGCATATTAGTGGGTCGAGTCCTGAATGGATTGAATGAATACCCGCGATTTGGTTCCCACACGTGGCATTGCTGTCACAAATATTGATATGCTTCTTGCTTCGGTGGTATCTGATCACTCACTTATTAAGTTTACAGTTTCGCTGCCGTGTTTAGTGGAACAACAACCTTATTTATCACTACGGCGATGCATCAACTCAATTACGAACTTGAAGCTAGACTGCCTGATACCTGAGCTTCACGTTTGGAAAATGCCCAATCAGTAGACAGTCTTGTGGATAGTTTAAACTCAGTGCTCAAAACTACACTCAACATGATTGCGCCACCTTTGTTAAAACCATGCCCCCCTAAAACACAGTCACCTTGGTTCAATGACTACTACTTGGGTGACCTCAATCATAAGGCAAGAGGTCTAGAACAAATGGCATAGTTCAAAATTAGAAGTATTCCACCTTGCGTGGCGTGATGCTATCTTAGACTATAAGCATGCACTGCTGGCTGCAAAGCAGACTTATTACTCTGATTTGATCAACAAAAACAAGCATAACTCAATGATCTTGTTCAACACAGTGGCAACATTTATACAACTCCAATTCCAATCAAGTTGGGACATTGCGTAAAATGTAAACAAAAACAGAATACAATGATTTGCAAATCCTCTTCAACCTATATTCAATTGAATACACCACAAAGACAAGATATTTAATGTTCAAACTGATAGACTGTTTTGTTTTGGTGGAAATATTTGCTCATTTTGAATTGGATGCCTGCAACACATTTCAAAAAAGTTGGCACGGGGCAACAAAAGACTGGGAAAGTTGAATGCTCAAAGAACACCTAATTGGAAACAGGTGAGTGTCATGATTGGGTATAAAAGGAGCATCCCCAAAACACTCAGCTGTTCACAAGCAAAGATGGGGTGAGGATCACTGCTTTGTGAACAACTGAGTGAAAAATAGTCCAACAGTTTAAGAAAAATGTTTCTCAATGTTCAATTGCAAGGAATTTGGGGATTCCATCATCTACAGTCCATAATATAATCAGAAGATTCAGAGAATCTGGAGGTCGAAAACCAACATTGAATGTCCATGACCTTTGATCCCTCAGGCGGCACTGCATTAAAAACCGACATCGTGTAAAGGATCTTCCCGCTTGGGCTCAGGAACACTTCAGAAAACCATTGTCAGTTAACACAGTTCATCGCTACATTTACAAGTGCAAGTTAAAACTCTACAATACAAAGCAAAAGCCATACATCAACAACATCCAGAAACACAGCTGCCTTCTCTTGGCAAAGTGGAAAAGTGTCTGATGAGTCCACATTTCAGATTGTTTTGGGAAATCATGGACGTCATGTCCTATGGACAAAAAAGAGGAAAAAGACCATCCAGATTGTTACCAGCGCAAAGTTCAAAAGCCAGTATCTGTGATGGTATGGGAGTGCGTTAGTGCCCAAGGCATGGGCAACTTACACATCTATGATGGTACCATCAATGCTGGAAGGTACATCCAGGTTTTGGAGCAACACATGCTGCCATCCAAGCAACGTCCTTTGTGAAGCGCAAAATATGACAACTGAGACTGTTGAATAACTGAAGTCGTACATCAAGCAAGAATGGGAAAGAATTCCACCGACAAAGCTTCAACAACAACAGGCCTCCTCAGTTCCCAAACGCTTATTGAGTGTTGTTAGAAAAGAAAGGTGCTGTAACACAGTGGTAAACATACCACTGTCCCAGCTTTTTTGAAACGTGTTGCAGGCATCCATTTCAAAATGAGTAAATATTTGCACAAAAACATTAAAGTTTATCATTAAATATCATTAAATATTTTGTCTTTGTGGTGTATTCAATTGAATATAGATTGAAGAGGATTTGCAAATCATTCTGTTTTTATTTACATTTTACACAACGTCCTAACTTCATTGGAATTGGGGTTGTAATAATAATTTTAAAAACTTATACAGCAATTTATTTATTTTTTGGTATGAATAACATCCAGTAGATCCACAGAGACGCATAATAGAGGAAATCAGCCTGAAATTGCAAATATCTGTCTGAATATCTGTCCAGACACTTATTTGTTTGGAAATTCTTTTTTTTTTTTTGGTCAGAATGGCATTCTTTTGGTCCAGTGAGATGATTAATATAGGTTTTGACTGAAAAAAGTGGGGTACAACTGTAAACCGGGCTGAAATTGCAAATATCTGAATATCTGTCCAGACACTTATTCAGTTACCAGTTACTTATTCAGACACTTATTTGACTTTTTTTGTATGAGTGACATCCAATGGATCCACAGAGATGGATAATATAGCAATTTGCGTCAGGAAGGGCAGCCGGCGTTAAACCTGTGCCAATTCAACATGTGGATTTTCTGTGACAACCCCAAGTGTAAACAAGGGAGCAGCCGAAGGGACTTTTTTTTTTTTTTTTTCCCAGAATGGCATTCAATTGGTCCAATGACATAGGTTTTGACTGAAAAAATAAACTGCATTACAATTGGAAAGCAGGACATTATGCCAGAAATTCTGTCTAGACACTTATTCAACTGTTGTTCATTTTTTTGGTCAGAATGGCATTAATTTGTTCCATTGACATGATTGCAATATAACTAAAAATCGGGCTGAAATTGCGAATATCTGAATTTCTGTCCAGTCCAGACACTTATTCGACTGATTTGTTGTTGTTGTTGTTGTGGTGGTGGTGGTTTCTTTTTTGGTCACATGAGTAATATAAGATTTGACTGAAAAAATTGTGGTACAATTGGAAATGGGGAAGAAATTGCAAATATCTATCTGGACTGCACTGGACACAATTTCAGCTTGTTTTTCGATTGTAACCCATTTTTTTCCAGTCAAAATCTATATGTCTCATGTCATTGCACCAAATGAACACCATTCTGACCAAACATTTAACAGTTTTTTTTTTCGGCTGATCTGGACTGGACTGGACATAGGCAGATGTTCGCAATTTTGGCTCAATTTCTGATTGTAACCCATTTTTTTTTTCAGTCAAAACCCATATTACTCATGTCATTTGACCAAATGAACCCCATTCTGAACAAAAAAATAAACAATTTTTTTTTCAGCCGAATTAGTATCGAGACTGGACGAAACGTTTTTTTTTTTCAGCCGAATAACTATCTAGACTGGATGACCTATGCAGACAGATATTCACAATTTCAGCCTGATTTCCAGTTGTAACGCAATTTTTTTTCAGTCAAAACCTATACTACTCATGTCATTTGAACAAATGAATGCCATTTTGACCAAAAATTTAACACATTTTTTTTCAGCCGAATAAGTGTCTGGACTAGACTGTACAGAAATAGGCAGATATTTGCCATTTCAGTCTGATTTCCTATATTGTACATCTCTGTGGATCCGTTGGATGTCATTATTTTTATATATATATATATATATATATATATATATATATATATATATATATATATATATATGTTTTTTGCTGAATACGTGTCTGAATAACTACTTCACAATTTTTTTCTTTTACCGAATAAGTGTCTCAATAAGTCCTTTGTGAGTTTAAAGTGACAGTGAAAACTGAAAAGTGAAAATTTAAAGTGACCGTGCGGCAGGATCAAAGTAGTGTGCAATAATCGGAAACTCCCCAGACACAACCGTTCAATAATACTCCAGCCAATAGGGGGCGATAATGCACCTTTAAGATGGTTTGCTAACCTCAATACGAACACGAAGAAGAACATTTCGCGTCATCTATCCGCGGAAGAGGCAAGAACAACAGCAGCTTGGCTACTTTTAAAGCATTATAAACATTTTATTCAAGGTTGTTTGAATGCGACAGAGGTAAATTGTCGAAATGGTGAGTACTAACCAGTTAACTACGCTACCGGACGCTGACGCTGCTGGACTATCCTTACGGACTAAATTTTTTTTTTCTTCATTATTATTACGATTGAAATTGTTCTGCTACTCAGCTAGCAGGACAACATAATGTCAGGCGCAACGTTTTTGATCAAGGCAGTACTATTCGTACTAGTATGTAGCGCTTCTGATTGGTCATTGTAGGTCACGTGATTATGAGGCTTCGTTCCTTTTGTTTTCTCTGTTCGCATAAGACCGAAATTACCCTTTGAAGTAACGATCTTAACACTTTCTCTGCTTCCAAAAGATATGTAATTATCTATGGTTATGAAGACTGTCATATGCGCATTTTATCAGTTAGTCAATTTCAAACACAGGGTTCGTAGAACTAATAAAATAAGAATAAAGTTAAATAATCAACATGTATGTGTATATACTAAGAAATAAAAGATCACAAAAAGACAGCAGTCTTGCCATTTAAAACAAACCCTGTGAGGTCACTGGCACCTCAGGAGGTCAACAACAATAAAAGACCAACACCATACATTTGTATTTAAAACATTTAAAAAGCTGCAATATAAATATGATACACATAAAATCTCATACCAAAATTTCCATAAACTGGAGTGATCCGGCACATTGGAATTAACAACCCTTTCTACAAATTAATTTTTACTCTTTAACAGTCTGGATTTAAAACTGTAGTACACATGCTTTAGCATCAATTCACCAAAAGATGGTACTGACAAATTAACAATCATTTCACTCACATTTGATCTTTTAAGAACTGATAACAATCTACACAGTGAGTTATTGCAGCAACTCAGGTCTTATTTATAACAGCAACAGAAGTCTTGAACCAGGGAGGGGAGCAATATATCGAGCGTCGAGAAGACGATCAAACTTGACTATCTAGAGGAAGTAAAAGTCGTAACAAGGTTTCCGTAGGTGAACCTGCGGAAGGATCATTGACCTGAACAACATACACCTAACATCGTAGAAGCACTTGACATTTTCTAAGTAATAAATTTGGTTGGGTGTAAATTTTCCTCAACTGCCTTGTACAATCGCTATTTGTAAGATTTTTTTCGTAATTATAGTATATGACTTTAAGTCATATACTGTGAGTACGAAAAAAAATCTTGCACATGATTGGGATACATTCTGGGACTGTTGGCTCACTCTGTCACTTATGACACATTGTCTCACACTCTGCAGTGGGTCAGAGCTTGAAGTAAACATACATGCCAAGGGGATAAAAACTTTACACCTAGAATCAGAATCAGAATTTCTTTATTGTCCCGTAAAGGGAAATTAGTGTTGCAGCAGGAGCACACAAAAGACAAGGTACACAAAGATAACAATATTAACAGTGAAAATAAGACCCAATTAAAAGTCTAAAATCAAACATAATAAAAACAATACCCATACAATGTCAAATATTCAATCCAGAATCCATGCCAAAACAAAGTATTGCAAAAGTGCAATGTGTGGATGTGCAAATAAGCAATAGTAGTGCAAAATAAACAAGAACATCAAAGGCTAATTGCCATTAAGTAATGAAATTGCACTGGGATAAACGAGACCTGAAATCTTTTAGTCCTCCTCATAGGAGCCTGAAAACGATGGCCTGAGGGCAGAAGCTCAAACTCTTGTTTCAGTGGGTGATTAGGACAATCCAGAATAGCATTAGCCTTTCTCAGAACCTGTCTGTTATAAATAGACATTACCCCGGCCTGCTGACTTCCTGAGATTTTTCCAGCAGTTTTGACAAGACTGCCAAGACGACTCTTATTGGAACAATTCAAATTTCCAAACCAAGCAACAACACAAAAAGTCAAAACCAATTCAATAAAACTTCTATAAAAGCGAGTCATCATCTCAGAAGAAATCTGGAAGGTTCTCATCTTACTCAAAAAGAGCAATCTTTGCTGACCCTTTTTGGAGATAACATCAACATGAGGATCAAAGCAAAGTTTATTATCAAAGACCACACCCAAATATTTGTAGCTCTCCACCATCTCAACATCAGCATCTTTAATAACAGTTGGTGATGGAAAAGAGGTAGACTTCCTAAAATCAATAATCATATCTTTAGTTTTTGACACATTCATCTCCAGAAAAGACTCCTCACACCAAGAGACAAAGTCATCAACAGCAGGCCCATGGTCCTGCTCATCTCCCTGAAGAAGACTAACAATAACTGTATCATCAGCAAACTTTAAGATGTGTCTGTTACTGACACTGCTACGGCACTCATTAGTGTGCAAAATAAAGAGCAGGGGTGACAAGCAACAACTCTGAGGAGAGCCAGTAGAAGAAGAGAGTACATGAGAATAAACACCGTTAACTCTCACACACTGTGACCTGTGAGTTAAAAAGTCAGTTATCAAGTTTAAATTGATGGAGGAGCTTATCAGCAAACAGAAAGGGTTAGATGGTATTGAATGCTGAGGAAAAGTCTATAAATAAGAGTCTGGCATGTTTCTTCTGCCCCTCCAAATGCCTAAACAAAAAGTGGAATAATGTTACCACTGCATCCTTGACACCTCTGCCAGTTCTGTATGCAAACTGCAGTGGGTCAAGCTGTTGTTCAACATGCAACAAAATTTCCAACCTGATAATCTTCTCAAAAGTCTTCATCACTAAAGAAGTCAAAGCTACAGGCCTGAAATCATTAAGTACTTTGGGGGCGCCACTCTTTGCTATTGGAACAATAACTGAATATTTCCAATAACCCAATGAAGTCAGTGAAGCTGAAGTTGGGACGTTGTGTAAAATGTAATTTAAAAACAGAATACAATGATTTGCAAATCCCCTTCAACCTATATTCAGTTGAAAAGACCACAAAGACCAGATATTTAATGTTCAAACTGATAAACTTTATTGTTTTTGTGCAAATATTTGCTCATTTTGAAATGGATGCCTGCAACATGTTTCAAAAAAGCTGGGACAGTGGTATGTTTACCACTGTGTTACATCACCTTTCCTTCTAACAACACTCAATAAGCGTTTTGGAACTGAGGACACTAATTGTTGAAGCTTTGTAGGTGGAATTCTTTCCCATTCTTGCTTGATGTACGACTTCAGTTGTTCAACAGTCCGGGATCTCTGTCGTATTTAACGCTTCAAAATGCGCCACACATTTTCAGTGGGTAACTGTGAGTGTAAGTGAATGTTGGGCAACTGTTGTGATGCTAGCTGAGTTAGTAAGAGGGTACCAAAAACACAGCAGTAGCACCAGTGGTTGGATTGTGTCTAACTGTAGTTTGCAGAGGACACAATGTATACATATGTACAATGGCAATAAAAAGGGTCTTCTCAGTATAAAAAAAGATGCCCTCCCATGATTAACTAGTGCTCAATGGATGACAAAGTGAAGAACAGGCTTTTTGCAAGAAAACGTAACATGGTTTATTCACAAGACCTTGTTTGTTTTGCAGTTTTCATTCCAAGTGTTCGACCACCCGATGACACGAGGTTTTCCAAACCGTTTCTCCACTCAGTACCGATGCTACTCAGTGTCCATGCTGGCAGGTCCCAATGACCGCTCTGATGTGGAGAAAGGAGGCAAAAGTAAGATGTCCGAGTGGAAACACCAAATTACAGCACAGAGAAATCTTAGTGCAGTTTGGAGTCAGATGGCTGAATTACCAACAATTGTGTGTGGAGACGATGTCTTTATGATGTCATCATGAAGAGAGATGGGGAGGTGATGGTCTACTGGTTAAGCATTGGGCTTCAGACCAGAGGATCCTCGGTTCAAAACCCAGCCAGACCAGAAAATCACTAAGGGCTCTTGGGCAACATCCTTAATCTTCTAGTTGCTCCCGGTGTGTAGTGAGCACCTTGCATGGCAGCACCCTGACATCAGAGTGTGTCTGCGTGAATGGGTGAATATGAGGCACAATTGTAAAGTTCTTTAAACACCGTAGGCAGTCTAGACTATTAATAAACATGTTTGGTTGTTTTCCTACATTTATCACTGTGCCAAGTAAATCAGATAATTCCAAACCTTCCTGTTCCAAGAAAAATCCAAAGTGAGATTTATTTCTCTTTAAGTAAATTGGCTATCAAGTGACAAACCTCATTCATTTATCACACACACAAAACTTCATAGAAGTGTTGTTGATGATTAACCATTTCTAAAATGATGGTTGTCAACCAATTCTAAAGTGATGGTTGTTCTAGAAGTTAGGCATGATTTTGCTGTTTGCACATGCACAGTGGGCCCAATACACTCCTGGACCTCTACCATGTACAGGCTATTTGTTTTACATTTTTAATGAACCATGTGGTACAAATGAGCCAATGAAAGGCATCAAAATATCTTTTGTTAGCATAAGATTTTGTAAAATAGCCTGTGATTGTCCAATGTGTTGTGCTGTTATTAAAAATGTCAGGAAAAAAAAAAATACTGCTTTGCCTGTGATGACAGAAATTTTACACTATACTGAAAACTGACAAAACTGAAGTGGTGGTCTCAAACTGTGTGCTATGAAATGCAGCAGGGTTCAGTATTTCATTGTGACCAAAGGTTGCACCAAAATGATTTCTTCATTGATTGCGGCAAACTGTCTAATCTAGCGTTTCCTGTGCTTTATCCATTCTGACTGGGGGGGGATACAAAATGAAGGGGATTGTTCTATTTTAGTTTTGAGTCACTTGTTTGCTTGTCAGTGATCTATTTTTACATTTTCCATTGTATTTTGTTTGCTGGAATTCAATAACAAAATTTTATGTACAATTTTTACTCCAAGACATTTATACTAATTTACATTACAAAGGTTTATTATTGCCAATGTGTGAACAACTGACAGATCAAGTTTTTGAATGCCTGTAACACTTTTATTAAAGTCTCCTGTTGATTATGGAAGCAACTAGTGATTGATATACTCATATGCACTTTGATATATTTTGCAGCCCACATTAAATTATACAAACTTATTTGGCCTATTTTGATTTTTTTTTTTTTTATTACTTTGCAATTTCTATATCTTTTTATGAATACATAATTTGATATTAATTTATTGGTATTGGAATATTTGTCTAATTGGCTGGTGAAATGTTTTAACTGATATTGAAACTTATGAGAGAATGTGTCTCATAAACCCCCCTTTTTTTTTTTTTTTTTTTTTTTTTTTTTTTTTTTTTTAGTAATGATGCCACCTTCAGCACTTGATCAGCTCAGTAAGTATGACTTAAATAAAGCATCCCTTCATACTAAAAAACAAATATGATTTCCACACTTCTTACAAGTTGGCTCCTTCCCTCCTATACAGGCAGGCTTAACATCACATATCCAATGTTGTTCAAGCTGACCAACAATAACTCAGACAGAATGACCCACTGTGGGGTTTTGGAGTTTGTGGCAGATGAGGGAATCTGCTACTTGCCACACTGGGTGGGGAAACTTTTTGTTGTGTTTTTTTTTTTTTTTGTACATTGCTATAAACCATGCCACACAATACACAGGATGATCTACTTATTTATGTATGTATTTATTTATTTATTTGTCCTTGCAGATGATGCAGAATCTGCTGCTGGAAGAAGGTGGTTTGGTCCAAGTTGAAAGTGTTAACCTGATGGTGGCCACCTACTCTAAGTTCCAGCCACAGAGCCCAGATTTCCTCGACATTACAAACCCCAAAGCCGTGTACAAACAATCACTGATGTCATGTTGACTTTATTTTATAGTAAAATAATTTAACACAACTATTTTTTTTTTTTTTTTTTTTACAGACTAGAAAATGCTTTGAGAAATTTCGCTTGCTTGACAACTGGGGATGTCATTGCAATTAACTATAATGAAAAAGTAAGACTTTAATATCAGTTCATGCAAATTACTTTTTGAATATGGTTGTTTTGTCTTACCGTCTCTTTATTGAAGTCTGAATGCTTTGTATTTGTTTCAGATCTATGAACTGCGAGTAATGGAGACAAAACCAGACAGAGCTGTGTCAATCATTGAGTGCGATATGAATGTAAGACCGTCTAAATAGCAAACAGTTACTCACAGTGACTGTTTTATACTCTAGTTATGTGAAGTGACTGATTCACAGGTGGATTTTGATGCTCCACTGGGTTACAAGGAACCCGAAAGACGACCTCAGCATCAGGAAGAACCGACTGTAAGGCTCAAAGCTAAAGCCTGTATCTTTTTGTGTTCTCAACTTTGGGGGAAAAAAAACAAAACCTTTTCTTAACAGGAGGAGGAAGGAGATCACAGCAGCTACGCTGACATGGACACAGGATTCCGAGTGAGTAAATATTATATTACATGTCATTTGCGCTGATGTTTGGTATGATTGTGATTTAATATCTGTTTTAAACATCTGATGTTCAGGCTTTCACCGGCTCTGGGAATCGTTTGGACGGGAAAAAGAAAGGGATTGAACCCAGCCCTGCACCTATCGCGCCAAGTGGCATTAAAAGGTTAAAAGATAATCACTATTTTATGAGTCTACATGAAGTAATGTAATAACTGATTATTTTAACACCTCATGGCTTGATTATTTAAAATTACACATGTTCAGGTCTCTCCACATCATTGATTTGACATGTTTGAGTTCAATTAGGTGAACTCAGACATGCGGTTTGAACATCTCACAGATGATCTTTAATGTGCAGATACTCAAAACAAGTTCTGGCATCCATGAAAAACTTACCTCTGTGTGATTGCAGAAACAAAAATGTCTGAATATACCAACTATAAACTGGTGTTGGAAATCTGTAACACCATAGCTCCTTCAGCGTCTATTATTCAGTCACATTCTAAAAGTCAACTGAGTTCAGCTTTGCTGTTATCTCATGGAAGTTTCTTCTTTCACATTGTATATTGTTGATCTGTATTTGATTTAGAATATAGAACTGCATACAGCCCAAGCGTGTTTTCACAGAACAGCCAACCACACATGTGGGAGTATGAATTCTCTCCTTTGGATTTGCCACTTCGCCGGAAGTGATGTCTACCCGATCACAAGAACGGCTACATTTTGTTACCAGTCTACTGTAGATGCATTTGCTGAGTGTAAGAATCTGTGTCCTTGTACAGGGGCATTCCAAACTATGACTTCAAAGTTGGAAGGATCACTTTCATCAGAAACTCAAGGCCTCAGCCCAAGAAAACTGCAGATGATGTAAGTAATGGGAGGCATATTTTTGGAGATGTTTTATTAACTAGTTGCAGTGTTGTATAGTAACGAAGTAAAAATACTTCACTACTGTACTGTACTTAAGTACGTTTTGGGAGACTTTGTACTTTACTTGAGTTTTTTTAATTCAGCTTACTTTCACTTTTACTTCAATATATTTCCGACCTTAATTGCATACTTCTACTCCGATACATTTTCTATGCGCCATGCTGTTACTCGTTACAAAAAAAAACACACACACAAAAAAACTCGTGTTTTCACCCAGAGACACCACTGATTACTAGTGACTGCAACGAAGTCAGGCCGATTTGTCATGAGGCATGTCCAGTAGGCTTTTTTTGCAGTTGCGCACTTGTGGGATGTTTGTCAGGAAAATGATCATTTCTCTGCATTTCAACTTTTCAGCAGCACGGCTTTGCTTTGAACCTTGAACCAATCTAAGCAGTGCTTTGATCTATGATTCGTGTATTTTATTTTGCTTTATCCTGATTTTTTTTTTTCCCACTAAAACCCTGAAGAGCATATGTCTGTGAGCAATATTTAATATTTTTATGTTAAACCGACCTGTTATGGTCTTCTGAAACAGTTGATAGATGTATTTTATAACTTAAAAACTGGACCGATGCTAACGCATTAGCATGTCTATGGCGTTTTTAATGTTAAAGGTAGCATTAAGCTGTTCACATCAGCACGTTTGTGTTAATTCGTGTTTGTTGTCGAATTGTAATTTTTTAAATGTATTTTTATTCATATATTATAGCAACAACAATAATAGTCTACATAATAGACAATAATAATAGACTAATAATGTTACAATACAATTTTAGAGAGAGACAAAAAGAACCTAATGAAACAAAACACAACAGAAAAGATAAAACCATGTAACAATGAAAATAAATACATATAGAAATAAATAACTGTTTCCTGTGAACACCTAGTGAGTAGCCTACTCTCGTTTAGGTTTTGAAACTTTGTTTCTGAAGTGTTTTTGTGTGATGTGCACAATTTTCAGTATTTTAACTAATACTACCAGTCATTTACAAGCCTAGATAAACTTAAAAAAAAAAAAAAATCAGTCCGTTTTTGATTAACATTTACTTGTACTTTTACTTTCTGTACTTGAGTACATTTAGTTGTACATTACTTGTCATACTTAAGTACAATAAATACTAGATACTTTAAGACTTTTACTTGAGTAGCATTTCAATTGGTTACTTGAACTTCTACCAAAGTCATTTTTTTAATGGGTATCTGTACTTTTACTTAAGTGTGATTTTCGGTACTTTATACAACACTGACTGGTTGGCTTTCAGTTAGATTATTTACTGCACTTTTCATTTCCTAAATGAGGTTTTGTTTGTCATTTAATTAAACTTTGAGCATATGTACTTCCTTAATTTCTTTTTAAGTCTCATGGTAGATTGCAAATTATAACAGCCTTTAATTCTTTGACTTCCTGCCAGGATGATGCCATGAACAGATTCATTGCCTTTTCTGGACAAGGACAATCACTGCGCAAGAAGGGAAGAAAGCCTTGAAGAACTAATTTCAAACCAAAAGACTCTTCTGTTCACACATCTGCTGTATCTGTCGTCATCTCAAACTGGCCCTCAGTTGCCTGGGTTTATTACTCTGCCCCTTGCAGACTTGGAATTACATTGCATAGTAACATTTTGCTTTGAAGAAATGAGCTCCAGGGTGACCACTTTGACTTGTGTAGAATAATTGACTGCAGAGATTAATTTCCGAAGCATTGTATTGATATGATAGAAGTTTAATTTGTTAACAGCCCCGACGCCCATGTTCTCTAATGCACCATTTAAAAAATTCACTCATTCTTCTTAAAAATTCTGCAGAGATTAATTGTCATGGCAAAATGAGAATGACATCTCTGTTCTTATTTAAGTATAGCGCAAGGTATGTTTTTAAAAAAGACACATCTCTTTTTATACATACCTTAACTTGCAGTTGAATTTTGTCCCCCATCAAGTAAGATTCTGCATCTGTGAATGACAGTTAAAACCTCATTTTTCTTCCCTCTGACCTTTGTTGAAGCATCTTTAGCAGTGATTTAGTCCACTCAACAAGCTTTTGCACACTTGGATTTGGGAATGCCCTGCCATTCTGTCTAGAACATCCAGAAACTCAACCTGCCACATTGGATGGATAGTCTCTAAACTAGTGATTTAAATTTTTGCTCTGCAATAAATTGACAAATGTGGGGCCTTCCATGCCTATGTACCTTTACTTGGGTCCAATCCCTGGAGTTTACCACAAGTGATTTCCAAACTAGAAATAATGAATATAGAGTGGGATGCACCAGAGCTACACTTTAAGTGTCACACAGTAAAGAAAACGTCTGTGTGACAGGTTTTTATTTTTAATAAGTGCAACATTTTTTTTTTGAAAGTCTTGCTTTCACTTTATGGTTCTTGGATGCTGAGTGTTACTTGATGTGTAAAACAAAACAAGTGGCATTATGCTGCATCATCACAAATGATGAAAAATTTGAAAGGGGCTGAAATATTTCTAAATGCAGTGTGAACTTGAGTTTTCCCCAATTGAATGATACTAGTTTTTTTTCTGACTTATTTATTAGCAAATAAAGGACTGTTTTGGAACAGCAGTAATCTGTTTTTCTTGTGACATTCATGAACAATTTTCTTGATATACTTTTTCCTAAATCTGCCTCATAATGTCTTCTGGGAGTAATAATCAGAACCACCCAACCTGTTCTGGATCATCTGGACAAAAGAATGGCAGGGACTGGTGTGGATCTGGCCAGTCCCAAGTATAATAGTGTCATTGAAAATAGTAATTTCTTATATTAATAGGTAATGCAATAAAATTTATAAAAGGCAGAGTTATATGGACATTTGTTTTTCTATTAAGAGTAACATTTGATGAACTAAACTCTTGTTTAAAAACTTTCCTTATTAGTTGTGATGATTTTATGTAAAAGAAATGAAAAATAAATTCTCATTCTAAATTAAAAATGTACAGTGAGGAAAATAATTTTGAACACCCTGCGATTTTGCAAGTTCTCCCACTTAGAAATCATGGAGGGGTCTGAATTTTTCATCTTAAGTGCTTGTCTGCTGTGAGAGACATAAAAAAAAAAAAAAAATCCGGAAATCACAATGTATGATTTTTATATATATATATATATATATAATTTATTTGCATGTTACTGCTGCAAATAAGTATTTCAACACCTGCCAATCAGCAAAATTCTGGCCCTCAAAGACCTGTTAGTTCGCCACTAAAAGTCCATCTCCACTCCACTTATTATTCCAAATTAGAAGCACCTATTTGAGGTCGTTAGCTGCATAAAGACACCAGTCCACCCCACACAATCAGTAAGACTCCAACTACTAACATGGCTAAGACCAAAGAGCTGTCCAAAGACACCAGAGACAAAATTGTAGACCTCCACAAAGCTGGAAAGGGCTACGGGGCAATTGTCAAGCAGCTTGGTGAAAAAAGATCAACTGTTGGAGCAATTATTAGAAAATGGAAGAAGCTAAACATGACTGTCAATCTCCCTCGGCCTGGGGCTCCATACAAGATCCCACCTCGTGGCGTATCAGTGATCCTAAGAAAGGTGAGGAATCAGCCCAGAGCTGCACGGGAGGAGCTGGTCAATGACCTGAAGAGAGCTGGCACCACTGTTTCCAAGTTACTGTGGGTAATACACTAAGACGTCATGGGTTAAAATCATGCATGGCATGGAAGGTTCCCCTGCTTAAATCAGCACACGTCCAGGCCCGTCTTAAGTTTGCCCATGACCATTTGGATGATCCAGAGTCATGGGAGAAAGTTATGTGGTCAGATGAGACCAAAATAGAACTTGTTGGTCTTAATTCCACTCGCCATGTTTGGAGGAAGAAGAATGCTGAGTACATCCCAAAAACGCCGTCCCTACTGTGAAGCATGGGGGTGGAAGCATCATACTCTGGGGGTGCTCTTCTGCACATGGGACAGGATGACTGCATCGTATTGAAGGAAGGATGGATGGGGTCATGTATTGCAGGAGTTTGACAAACAATCTCATTCCCTCAGTAAGATCATTGAAGATGGGTCGTGGATGGGTCTTCCAACATGACAATGACTCGAAGCATACAGCCAGGATAACCAAGGAGTGGCTCCGTAAGAAGCATATCAAGGTTCTGGAGCGGCCTAGCCAGTCTCCAGACCTAAACCCAATAGAAAATCTTTGGAAGGAGCTCAAACTCCGTGTTTCTCAGCGACAGCCAAGTAACCTGGCTGATCTAGAGAAGATCTGTGTGGAGGAATAGACCAAAATCCCTGCTGCAGTGTGTGCAAACCTGCTGAAAAACTACTGGAAATGTTTGACCTCTGTAATTGCAAACAAAGGCTACTGTACCAAATATTAACATTGATTTTCACAGGTGTTCAAATACTTATTTGCAGCAGTAACATACAAATAAATTATTAAAAAAATCATTTTTTTTTTTAAGATTATGTCTCTCGCATTGGACATGCACCTAAGATGAAAATTTCAGACCCCTCCATGATTTCTAAGTGGGAGAACTTGCAAAATTGCAGGGTGTTTAAATACTTAATTTTCCTCACTGTATGTTTATAGCTTTTGGTTGGACATCAGTCTGCAAACCCAATTCCAATGAAGTTGGGATGTTGTGTAAAATGTAAATATAAACAGAATACAATAATTTGCAAATCCTTTTGAACCTATATTTAGTTGAATACACCACAAAGACAAGATATTTAATGTTCAAACTGATAAACTTGATTGTTTTGTGCAAATATTTGCTCATTTTGAAATGGATACCTGCAACACATTTCAAAAACATTGGGACAGGGGCTACAAAAGACTGGGAAAGCTGATGAATGCTCAAAGAACACCTGTTTGGAACATTCCACAGGTGAACAGGTTAATTGCAAACAGGTGAGTGTCATGATTGGGTATAAAAGGGGCATCCCCAAAAAAGGCTCAGCCATTCACAAGCAAAGATGGGGCAAGGATCACCACGTTGTGAATTTAGGGATTCCATCATCTACAGTCCATAATGTAATCAGAAGATTCAGAGAATCTGGACAGCTTTCTACACGTAAGCCGCAAGGCCAAAAACCAACATTGAATGCCCGTGACCTTCGATCCCTCAGGCACCATTACATTAAAAACTGACATCATTGTGTAAAGGATCTTACCACGTGGGCTGAGGAACACTTCAGATAACCATTGTCAGTTATCACTTTGTTCAAAAGCACAAAGTTCAAAAGCCAGCATCTGTGATGGTATGGGGGTGTGTTAGTGCCCATGGCATGGGCAACTTACACATCTGTGATGGCACCATCAATGCTGAAAGGTACATCCAGGTTTTGGAGCAACACATGCTGCCATCCAAGCAACGTCTTTTTCAGGGACATCCCTGCTTATTTCAGCAAGACAATGCCAAGCTGCATTCTGCACGTGTTACAACAGCGTAGCTTCGTAGTAAAAGAGTGCGGGTACTAGACTGGCCTGCCTGCAGTCCAAACTTTTTGCCCATTGAAAATGTGTGGCGTATTATGAAGCGCAAAATACGACAATGGAGACCCCGGACTGTTGAACAACTGAAGTTGTACATCAAGCAAGAATGGGAAAGAATTCCACCTACAAAGCTTCAACAATTAGTGTCCTCAGTTCCCAAACGCTTATTGAGTGTTGTTAGAAGGAAAGGTGATGTAACACAGTGGTAAACATACCACTGTCCCAGCTTTTTTGAAACGTGTTACAGGCATCCATTTCAAAATGAGCAAATATTTGCACAAAAACAATAATGTTTATCAGTTTGAACATTAAATATCTTGTCTTTGTAGTTTGAAGATTTGCAAATCACTGTATTCTATTTTTATTTACATTTTACACAACATCCCAACTTCATGGGAATTGAGGTTGTAGATCCTGCTCAAGTTTCTGACTATAATGTCTTCAATGTTTGGAGGATCAGTGGGACTATATATATATATATATATATTCAACAAAAATATAAACGCAACACTTTTGGTTTTGCTCCCATTTTGTATGAGATGAACTCAAAGATCTAAAACTTTTTCCACATACACAATATCACCATTTCTCTCAAATATTGTTCACAAACCAGTCTAAATCTGTGATAGCACTTCTCCTTTGCTGAGATAATCCATCCCACCTCACAGGTGTGCCATACCAAGATGCTGATTAGACACCATGATTAGTGCACAGGTGTGCCTTAGACTGCCCACAATAAAAGGCCATTCTGAAAGGTGCAGTTTTATCACACAGCACAATGCCACAGATGTCGCAAGATTTGAGGGAGCGTGCAATTGGCATGCTGACAGCAGGAATGTCAACCAGAGCTGTTGCTCGTGTATTGAATGTTCATTTCTCTACCATAAGCCGTCTCCAAAGTCGTTTCAGAGAATTTGGCAGTACATCCAACCAGCCTCACAACCGCAGACCACGTGTAACCACACCAGCCCAGGACCTCCACATCCAGCATGTTCACCTCCAAGATCGTCTGAGACCAGCCACTCGGACAGCTGCTGAAACAATCGGTTTGCATAACCAAAGAATTTTTGCACAAACTGTCAGAAACCATCTCAGGGAAGCTCATCTGCATGCTCGTCGTCCTCATCGGGGTCTCGACCTGACTCCAATTCGTCGTCGTAACCGACTTGAGTGGGCAAATGCTCACATTCGCTGGCGTTTGGCACGTTGGAGAGGTGTTCTCTTCACGGATGATGCGAAGGAGATGTGTTGCACTGTATGAGGCAAATGGTGGTCACACCAGATACTGACTGGTATTCCCCCCCCCCCCCCCCCCATAAAACAAAACTGCACCTTTCAGAGTGGCCTTTTATTGTGGGCAGTCTAAGGCACACCTGTGCACTAATCATGGTGTCTAATCAGCATCTTGATATGGCACACCTGTGAGGTGGGATGGATTATCTCAGCAAAGGAGAAGTGCTCACTATCACAGATTTAGACTGGTTTGTGAACAATATTTGAGGGAAATGGTGATATTGTGTATGTGGAAAAAGTTTTAGATCTTTGAGTTCATCTCATACAAAATGGGAGCAAAACCAAAAATGTTGTGTTTATATTTTTGTTGCGTGTATATATATATAAACACATCCATCAAACTTAAAAATCTTAAAAACAAAACTCAAATCTAGTAGTTAAAACATACAGTTTAAAAGCACATCATAAGCAATAAATTAATTAATCTTGTTTAAAAGATCTATCACAGCTGAGATAAACGAGTTCCTGAACTTTTTTTTCCTGCATTTTTGCACTCTGTATCTCCTGCCTGAAAGAATCACCTGAAACTGAACAGTGGATGATTTGAATTTACCCTTTTTTTTTTTCACCATCTTCAAAGACCTGACATCAGATAAACTTATCAGGTCCCCTAAGGGTCGACAAATAATTTTGCTGCATACTTTAATCATACTCTGAAGCTTGTTTCTGTTCTTTAGAGTCAGACGCATCCAGAACGCCAAGGAGAAGGTCAGGATTGATTCAATAAAATATGAATAAAGCATCTTCTACAGAATCAAATCTACAGAGTTCACACAGAAAGTACATCTGCTGATGGATTTTCTTAAGGACAGCGTCTGCTTGGACTTCAAAGGTGAGCTGCTTATGGATGAGGATGCCAAAGTATACAAAGTATAGCTGTAGAGGTGATATAGTGCTACATCACCTCTACAGCTTGATCACTGATCATCACCAGGGAGATGGATGAGTGACTCGTCCTAAAGTCAATCCCTATGTTTGCTTTGGACACATTAAAGATAACCTACACCAGTCCAAGAAATTGGACATTACTGGACCATGGTCCTGATCAACTGGAGTGACGTTAGGTAAGTTAGGTTGTTGACTATGTCTGTTTGTCATTGATCTTCATTCTTCAAATATAATCAGTCGAAACTGTTTGTGCAAGAGCACAAAATTTTGTGTAACAGCAAGACTATTTGAAAAGAAAAAAGGTACAAATCAAACATATACAATAGTTACCAGTATTTACCAGATTGGATTACAGTTTAATTTTGTTATAGATATTTTTGATAAATGATGCTATGGACATACTAGTAACTGAATACAAATAATTGTTAAGATTCGACTTTATATATTTTCCAAAAGGTTTGACAAATAACACAGATTACAATTTAAATATTAGGTGTCAGGCAGGATCTGACATTATTGCTGACTTGGAGTGAATGTATCACGTTCTAGTAAATTATATTTAAGTTAAATTTTTTTGATGTTAACAATCAGTGGTTAGACTCAGGTTGAACCCAAACAAGTGTCCTACCAAGTTGTTGGCCTTGCACAGTGTAAAATACCAGCATGCCCATCCAGCCATACATCAATGTTTGACTACTTTAAAAGCTTATATAAAGTTTCTTCTTTCTTTTGGTTCTTCTGTTTCTCTGCAAAGAAGAATGAAGAGACTGATTTGCTAGACCTCTTGCAGCATTCTGTTTAATTTTATTATGATTTATGCCAGGTAAGGTTTTTCTCTAGTTTTTGTTACATTTCCTCGTGTGTTTTTTATAATACAAGGTAATAAATAGTATTGTGTTTTTTGTTTTGTTTTGTTTTTTCTTCAACTGGTGCATATTCCATGTGAGAAGGTTCATAGGATATATTGTGCATAATATTAGTATAGCCCCTAGTTTAGTTATTTCATGAAAAATGTTACCTATTTGTACTAATATTTCTTAGTGCAAATTGCATTACTGAAAAATCATCAGTGCAGATTTGGTTGATAGTTTTGTTGTCAAATTACAGATGGGTTCCTCTGGGTGTTCTGGCTTCCTCCCACATCCAAAAGACGTATGTCAGGTGAACTGGAAACATTAAATTGCTCATAGGTGAGTGTGAACGTATCACATCTGACATTAAGCAGGAACCGGTGCTGAACTCAGAACTGCACTTTTATTGTGGAAGAATCGACCGGATGTTTTCAACTGCTGATGTTTAAGCGGTAAATGGAGCGGACTGAGGCTACAGAGTGGAGGGTAAAACACATTCTATGAATTGTGATTTTTGTCGAAATAAGAAGTCTGGGTGATTTTTAGATGTTGTAGGGACACTGATGTCAGAAAGGGGTAAAGTATAAAGTTGAACGGAGCAGTGTACCAGTACTAGCTCAGCCTAGCTAGCTAACAGCCAATTTTAAAAGTGACAGGTACATGTTAAATTTATTCTGACAAGCAAATATTTACGAGATACACGATTTACTCTGGAATTCAATGGTGCCAGTCAAATGTTCATTTAAATGGTAATTTTTCAACCAACTACAAGATCCGTCTCATTTGTAGCAACCTCAGGATGGCGCTGTCCACAACAATAATGAGGAAGATGGTTTTGTTCTTGAAAAGTGCATTCGTGTAATATTCCTGTGAGGGGGATTATTTGTATCTCGAGTACTAAAGGTTTGATGCTTGGGATAATTAGGTTAGGGGTCACTGGATGACCATTCTTAAGTGTCACAAATGCTGCCACTGATAGGGGGCGCTGTTCAAAGTGACCCCCAAAAATTCACTTTGTCATTAAGTACATCTTTCAAATCAACACTGAAGTAATTTTCATGGTGGTCTTATGAAGAATACACTATTTTTTTTAAGTATATTTATCCTTATTATATGTTTTGAGCAATCATTTTCTGCTGATCGGGTTAATTTATGGATAATGTATGACATCTTTTAGCAAACCATCACATTGTCTGCCTCATGAAGAGTTTATATGCAAAACACAGTAAGTCCAGTTTTTTTTTCCCACATTGGGGAAAAATGCAGTTGAAATTATGAAATCGCAATCACATTAGAAAATCCACATTTTTTATACATAAATAAAATGAAAATCATGTGTTCACATTCTTTAATATTGTGGACACTGATTCTAAGCAGCCAACTGCATCTTAGCCTCAACTAAAAATTTGTGGTTTTGGACTTATAGCATTTTGCATGTAAACCCTTCATCTATTCTACATGTAGCCAGTATTATAAAATCGATTGCATGAAGCACCATTCATGATTCTTGCCTTTGTCCATCCATTCAGCCACCTCGGCCCTGTGGTGACTATTGGAGCGAATACAAACACTGCAAAAGCATATGGAATCGATTCCACCAGTACTACACATACGGTACATCTCCATCCTGCCAGCAGTGGAAGAAGGATTACTATAGCTGCAGAGAATGGGAGAGTCACAGAATCACAGAGGCCAAGGTACAACTAACTACATGTGGTCACATTGTTTAAAGATGTAGCCCCCCTCCTTTTTTTGTTTAAATCATAAAAAGGCTTTTCTTGAGCACCCCTGCAATTTTCTTCTTTTGTATTCAAATAAAGGCTTCACAATCAGAATTCGCCTTCTCTGGAACAATTAGAATTTTGACCCATGTGAGTTAAAATGCAGTGACCAGACACCATGACACACTGTCTGTGGCAGCATCATAGATGATGTGGGAGGCTTTTCCGTTCAGTTTCCCAGCATGCTGTGCAGTACTGCTATGGTACATATACTAGTGTTAACATCATGGAGCCAAAGAAATGCAGACCAGAAATTACAGATTAAAGTGTTAAAAGACAACATAAAATTGAAGCAGAAAGACAGTGACAAATGCAGCTTGTAAATAAACAACCACAGATCCCACTGGAAAGAAATCAGGATCAAATCAAGACCTTTCACACACATCTTTTGCAGGATATCCACCAGATGGACTAAACAACACACAGGTCTGCTTTGTCAGTTGTCAATACTAAGGTTTTATCATAGCTTTATTAGATGTGCTTTTTCCTACTTGCAAGTTCAAAATTTAAAATTCCCAGTTTCTATTGAATTGAGCAAGACCTTTGAACTTTGTGCATGTGCTTCCTCCTCCATAGCTTCTGCAATATTTCATGGAGCAAACTCACTGTATTTATTATGGAACCACCCATTTTTATTTTTTACTAGTAGTAATATTTGTAATATACCACAGACATAAAGGCATTTCTAACTAGATTTCAATACAAAGTAAATTTTGTGGGAACTCAAAAGGGAGTACACCTGTAAAGAGTCAGACTTTGGAATTTTCCAATATAATCTGGAATGTGCACAATTTAAAGACCTACCATACATCAAAACACTAAATTAAAATGTTTTACACCAAAACTTGGTTTGCTGTGACTTATATTCACCAGCATCTCTGTAAAACACATTATTCATACATACTACTGTACATATAAAATTGGACTTGTGCACTTCTAAATTAATTTTAACATCAGTGATGTGGGGTGACGAGGCAACATACGCCCAAGCTGAGGAGTTTTTCAGGGTTGAACACATTGACATTTTATCGTTGTGAGATTAATCAGTCCAGTTGAGAGTAACACATTTTTAAAAAATCATGTTATAATGCCTGTTTTGCAGGAAGCATTAGTGCAAAGTGAAAGGAACAGAGTGGAAGAGCAAAGAAGGTTCACCCCGGTGTGGGAAGTGAGGCGAGACCCTCCCAGTGACTGGCACATGCCCCTGAATCAGGACAAACCTCAGGACTTCTGAACTCATTTGAACTTTTGCTACATTACAGCCAAAACAAAGTTGAAAGAGCACTTGAGATTTTATCAGGGTTGAGTCACATTCCAGTGGTCTGGCTGTTGATCATTAAAAGAACGTTAGTGTTGGATATTATGTTTCATGGCTAATTTGTCTGTGATATAAATCATAATATAACTTGCTAATACCCTCAAATCCTATAATGATACTACTAATAATATTGGTGATATTTCCTCTGGAACGCCACGGGGCATACCGTTCAACTGCTTATCACGCTACACAGTTTTACTTTCACACATTATGTTTATATAACGCGAGCAGCACACCGCACATAAGTAAATGTTAAATACAACATGTTCCATGCAAACACGTAACTTTACTGGTTCATGCTGAGGGTAGTGGCCCGCCCATCTGGGGGCGTGGCTGGAGTGCAGGGGAAAAAAGGCCAATAAAAGGCAGGCGGGGGGCGAAGTTAGTCAGCCTGCAGGGTGAGTAGCACCTTAACTGTCCATGAAAGATTTTATTTAATACAACATTTAAAATTGAAGTATGTTATCTGTGGTTTTTGAGTCTTTTGGATTCAGTACCCATTACACCCGCGAAAACTGGAAATTTACAATCTAAGAATAGTGTGTATTAAGTACTGGAAGCTGCTTCTTGTCAATGACTTTCAAGAACCTTAGGTGGTACTGTCTTTTTATTTTACTGCCAGTTATGTTCATACATTATATAGACTGAAACAGGTGTACTGCATTTTTTTTTTCTTGGTAAATGAGTATAATGCTGACTGCCTAGTTTCTGCTTAGTCAAAGGATGGAGCTACATTGAGTTAAATTATGGAATGGCTCATTTAAATCTTCCATAGTGAAGGATTAAATATCTGTATAGCAACAAGTGAGGCTCATATTTTATTTAAATCATCAAACAAGATGGCTGAGCCCTATAAATTTGAAGGCCACTAGTTAGTTACCCTAACCCTGCTAAACACTTGATAATCATAAACATAACATTTATATATAAAAAAAAAATTTTTGTAAACTGTAATTGTTTAGACAACTAAATTTAGCCATTACGGCTTTAAATTGCTCATCTTTACATAAAGCCAGCAGAGCTGTATGTTTTGTATGAACAGTTCAATACAGTACAAATAAAATTGCAAAGATGCCAGACATGAAAATATAAAGTTGTTTAATGCAGAAGCACAATGTGTGTGTGTGAGAGAGAGAAAAATACTGATGCAGAAACAGACCCTTTAATAAATACTCAGAACAGTAGACATAAACAAAACTGCAAACTGTTCATAGGCAAATGTTACTTTATTTACACCAGATGCTATTTTTGACATGCGCACCCCCCCCCCCCCCCCAAAAAAATAGATCATACCTGCAAATTTGTGCAGATGTACATATTCACAAGAAAAATATTTTATGTAAAATGGTACATTATGCCTGCATAAGGGGAGGCAGAGCTCAGTTTGGGGTTTTGCTTCCAGTATTCATTTGGATGTCTCTCTGACTTTGGTGTGTGAATGTCAGGCATAATTGAAAAGCACTATAGAAATGCAGTCCAGGCCCTGAGGTGGACTGGTGGACCTGTCCAGGGTGCACCGCACCTCTCACCCAATGACAAAGCCTGGGATAGGCTCCAGCCCCCTGTGACCCTTAATTGCAATAAGCAGGTATATGTGCAATCCATTTACCCTGAATTTGATTTGATGTGTGACTATTTTACATCAATTTGTCTCTGGAGGAAAAAAAAAATTTAATCCTCAACCTCTTAACACATGAAATCTTTGCAGAGAAGTGTCTTTCACCTGTGTATATTCCTAAATTCATATCTCTTGTCATGTTCAACTGAGTCAGTTGGCACATGATTTTCTTTTCCATCACTGAGTGTAGACTTTAGTGACGTCATTGTATTTCCCTTCCGGTGCTTCATACTTGGCTTTTACTGGTGTGTAGGTTGGACCTTTGTGAGTGAAACAAAAGAGCAGGGGGTCTGGTTTTAATGCTGCCTGGTACAGCTCCTCAGACTCCTCCCTCAGCTCCTTCAGCGCCTCCTTCTGTGCTTCAAGGGCAAGTTGAATTGCCTCCATTTCAGCCTCGTGCTGTTCCTAAAAAACAAAAAAGATTGGTGAGTACACGAGATATAATGTTCAAAGGGTACATGATGATTTGCAGAGATCAGAACCATGACATTCTCAAAATGTGTACATGATGGTTTTGCGTGAAAGTCATGTGGGACAACCTGTTTGTATCGGGACCACTCCTTCAGTAGCTGAGCTCGACTCTCGCTCTCCTCAAATGACAGACTTGGTACAGAGCGTTCCCTTTGTAAGAGAGGAATGATTTTATAAGTATTCTGTCACAACATTACTAGCAAAGTAAAAACCACATCAAGTGAAGTTAAAACAACGTATCTGTAAAAATTTAGTAACTGCACTACAAGGTGTATCTGACGATTATTAAGCCTTTGATAATCTTTGAATTTTTAAGCAATGTATTTTAAATCAGGAGCCTCGATTCAAAAAGATGTTTTAAATCTGTTGATTGGATTAAACTCTCAGTTGGTGCTCTGAAATGTTTGGTTTCCGGCACAACACTGAACCCATGAGCTAGAGGACAAACAGAAATTTTCTTCAGCAGGTCTAGAAATTGGGTTCTGAAGTATTAAGAAAAAAAATCATTACCATCAACTGTTCATTGTGACCACACCAACCGACGGCCCTGATCACTCTGATTTGACCTTGTGGCTTGATGGCCCTTTTAGACTTTATCCTATCAGTTTAACAATGAAATGAACATACCTTGTTTCATCCAAGCATTTAACTGAAGTCATGAAGTCTTCAATTGGGATCAATTCAGGTACTGCCTTCTCCATCTTCCTCAGCTTCTTCTTTAGCCTCTCTCTGACCATCAGCTCCCTTTTGGGGTCCACTTTTTTCTTCTTCACTGGCGCTGCTCTTCAATGCAAAACACAACTCAGTTTGTTTATTTAAAACCATCATCAAATACAGCTGACGGATATTCTATATCAATGGAACACTGATTATTATGGCTTTGACATTGACGTTGCCTGTAACTTCAGCTGTCATCATAAGAGCTGTGCAAAAACATATTAAAGACGCACAATAATATGACATTGGGGTGAATGTGAGGCATTACTGTAAAGCGCTTTGAGCGTCTAATGCAGCTGAAAAAGGAAAAGCGCTATATAAATGCAGTACATTTATTTAATGTTATACACTGTGATGTGGACAAATATACTGGAATATAAATTCAATTAATTTGGACTTTCAAACTCAATGTTGGGAGCAAAAAAAAGTCTAGTTTGTTATAAAGAGGGGGGGGAAAAAAAAAGAGCCAGAGCTCATCAAGAACATACAGTTAATGTGATTTTCAGGGGTGTAGTGCTATGGCAACAGAATGAAAATGTCAGAAAAATCTGGTCAAAGTTTAGCTTACCATTAAACATTTGCTCTGATTGTAATTCATTTACCATAGTTTGCCTGGGGATGTATCTTTCCAAACAGAGCAGGTAAACCTCAAAGTAAAAGTGAATATTTTATCGTGTTGGAACACATTCAGTGACCCCACATACACACTTTTTCTTTTTGAGCATTTACTGTACCGCTTAGTACAAAAACAAATTTACCTTAGTGCTGCAGATGTCTTCAGTGTCATCACAGGTGAAAACCAAGGATTGTGTCCAACATGGTGATTTTTTGTCACTAAAATGCTGTGAAACAAAACAGTTTAAGGGTGACTCCGGGGTCCAAATTCTACTGTTCTAGTTGCAGTGTTCCCCAATCACTCTCTGACTTACTCAGACAAGATCAGCTGAGTCTGGTATGTTTAGCCAATCAACAGCTAAGAGCAAGAAGAAAAAGTCCTGAGTATTTTGGGTCCTGAAGACCAGGATTGGGAAACACTGTTAATTGGAACATTTATAAGCTACAAACCAAGTTCTGACAAACTTCATCCCCAAATAACAAAATATAGAAAAGAAAGTAACAGTATAAGTCTCTGAATGATGTGTTTTGAATATGGTTATTACATGTATCAAAACAATGTATAAATGTATCAGTCTATATTTAAATTTGTCTTTGATAATGAATTTAATAGAACTTACTGGAAATAATGGATTGCCAATTTAAGCACTTAACCTGTGGTTCCATATTCCACTGGTTTTTATAAGCCCTCAAACATAATAGTTAATGTGTAGGCAGCAGCTATCTTCACATGGCCCTAGTGATAATATGCAAGTCTATTTGTATCTGTAGGTCACCTGATTATGAGGCTGCATACCTTTTGTTTTCCATCTGTACACAGGCCCAAAATTATGTTTTGAAGTGACTAACTTAAGCATTTTCCCTGGTTCTAAAATATTTCTAATTATACATGATTATGATGATTGTCATATGTGGATTTGATACTTTAAGTAGAAAAATAAAATAAAATGCTTAACATGACAGGGACTGAAACCCAGGGCCTTTAGTTCTGACGTCTAATGCCCTACCACTCTGAATGGGTCACAGCTTGATGTGATACATGCCACATACGAACAGCTATGGCAGAGGTCTCAAACCGGTTCCAGAAAGGGCCAAGAGGGTGCAGGGTTTCTGTGCAACCACCCACTCCACCAGGTGATTTCACTGCCATAGGTATTAAAGGCACTGCGCTGCGGTGGTTTGAATCATATTTGTCTAATAGATTACAATTTGTTCATGTAAATGGGGAATCTTCTTCACAGACTAAAGTTAATTATGGAGTTCCACAAGGTTCTGTGCTAGGACCAATTTTATTCACTTTATACATGCTTCCCTTAGGCAGTATTATTAGACGGTATCGCTTAAATTTTCATTGTTACGCAGATGATACCCAGCTTTATCTATCCATGAAGCCAGAGGACACACACCAATTAGCTAAACTGCAGGATTGTCTTACAGACATAAAGACATGGATGACCTCTAATTTCCTGTTTTTAAACTCAGATAAAACTGAAGTTATTGTACTTGGCCCCACAAATCTTAGAAACATGGTGTCTAACCAGATCCTTACTCTGGATGGCATTACCCTGACCTCTAGTAATACTGTGAGAAATCTTGGAGTCATTTTTGATCAGGATATGTCATTCAAAGCGCATATTAAACAAATATGTAGGACTGCTTTTTTGCATTTAGTAATATCTCTAAAATCAGAAAGGTCTTGTCTCAGAGTGATGCTGAAAAACTAATTCATGCATTTATTTCCTCTAGGCTGGACTATTGTAATTCATTATTATCAGGTTGTCCTAAAAGTTCCCTAAAAAGCCTTCAGTTAATTCAAAATGCTGCAGCTAGAGTACTGACGGGGACTAGAAGGAGAGAGCATATCTCACCCATATTGGCCTCTCTTCATTGGCTTCCTGTTAATTCTAGAATAGAATTTAAAATTCTTCTTCTTACTTATAAGGTTTTGAATAATCAGGTCCCATCTTATCTTAGGGACCTCGTAGTACCATATCACCCCAATAGAGCGCTTCGCTCTCAGACTGCAGGCTTACTTGTAGTTCCTAGGGTTTGTAAGAGTAGAATGGGAGGCAGAGCCTTCAGCTTTCAGGCTCCTCTCCTGTGGAACCAGCTCCCAATTCAGATCAGGGAGACAGACACCCTCTCTACTTTTAAGATTAGGCTTAAAACTTTCCTTTTTGCTAAAGCTTATAGTTGGGGCTGGATCAGGTGACCCTGAACCATCCCTTAGTTATGCTGCTATAGACGTAGACTGCTGGGGGGGTTCCCATGATGCACTGTTTCTTTCTCTTTTTGCTCTGTATGCACCACTCTGCATTTAATCATTAGTGATCGATCTCTGCTCCCCTCCACAGCATGTCTTTTTCCTGGTTCTCTCCCTCAGCCCCAACCAGTCCCAGCAGAAGACTGCCCCTCCCTGAGCCTGGTTCTGCTGGAGGTTTCTTCCTGTTAAAAGGGAGTTTTTCCTTCCCACTGTAGCCAAGTGCTTGCTCACAGGGGGTCGTTTTGACCGTTGGGGTTTTACATAATTATTGTATGGCCTTGCCTTACAATATAAAGCGCCTTGGGGCAACTGTTTGTTGTGATTTGGCGCTATATAAAAAAAATTGATTGATTGATTGATTGATTGATTAACTGATTCCACCTGCTCAAAGTGATGTTAATCAGTGAAATCACCTGGTGGTGTGGGTGGTTGCACAGAAAGCCTGCACCCTCTTGGCCCTTTCTGGAACCGATTTGAGACCTCTGAGCTATGGGATGAACCCTCACTCAAACATGAACCCTATGGCATAATTAACATGGTTACATATGAGGGTGATTCTTTAACTACGGGCACTATTGGCCTTGTAAATGTAATTTCCACCACACCATTGCCTTACAATATAAAGCGCCTTGGGGCAACTGTTTGTTGTGATTTGGCGCTATACACATGTGCTCTGATGTCACTGTTTATCTCCACAGAAACTACCCAAACAATCTTTCATACAAACTGTTTAAAGGGACATTACAGTGTTGTGGTGGAAATTACGGCAATAGTGTGGGACAACTACATTTTGTTTAAAAAAAATCACAACAGTTGTATGACATTGAATACCCCAATTATGTTTTGATTATTTTACTGATATTTTATTCAGATATTTTAAAACATTAGAAAAAACGTTTCTTTACCATTCATTTTTATTATTGAAGATCAAAAGTCTGGGTGTGGGACAAGCACAAAACGGCAATATTTGCATATAATGATGCTGAAAAAAGGTGAAAAAGTCATCATAGACTACTAGAACAAATTTCTTAACACACTTTCATTGTAAAGATAACTATAAAAGTGTGAAATTTCCCCTTTTTTCTGTTTTTCATACAATATGATCAAAGGACATAAGTGCCCGTAGTCTAAGAATCACCCATGAATAGAATTGTGCATCATCAATATGGCTACGTATGGATAGTCACTTTATAATATATATTAGAGTAATGAAGTCAGTGATTCTGACTGCTTGAATCTTTTGACATTCCTATAAATTTGACTTGTAAAGCAGACATGTTAATTCAGGATTGATGCTGATTTTGTATCCCAAATGTAGCAATATGCATATTGCATATGCACAGCATGGCAAGTGGTCTATTGTGCAAGTAATGTGCATATTACTGGGGCCGCTGCATTTACTGAAACAAAGCACGGCCTCTAATAAACCTAATGTTCTTGCTGCACAAGCTATAGATCAGTTGTCTTTTGTGTTTATCTTTATTTCCAAACAAACCTAACTTTATAACAGTCTTTAACAGTTAGAAATGCTGGGGTATGCAGTATAACATTAGATTCAACACATCATACTTGAAATTTGCCAACTTGGCTTTCTCCAGTGGTGACCCTGTGCCTCTAGTGATATACAAATTGCATGGACCATACTAAAATATGAAATGGAGCGAAATGGAGACTGATAATCACAAAATAGGAGTAAATTGTAAGAAACTGAGCAGAGTGAACTAGACTGACTCCAAATAATTTGTTTGGTTTATGTTTTTTGTGAGATGCGCTCAGTACATGTAGTAGAGGCACGTGCGCCATCTGGCATTCAAGAGATGAAGCTTCAGTCAATGGATCAGTCAGCTCCATTTCGTTACCCCCATTTCGTTATTATCAGTCCCCATTTTGCAAAAAAATAAATAAAAGTACTTAATTGAATCATATCTGGAGTCAGTCTGCTCCATTTCGTTACGTTTTACCCCCATTTCGTTATGATCTGTCCCCATTTCGCTTAAAAATATTAAAGTACTGTACTTAATTGAATCATATTTGGAGTCAGTCTGGGTCAGTCTACTCCATTTCGTTATATTTTACCCCCATTTCATGATTATCAGGCCCCATTTCGCTCCATTTCATATTTTAGTATAGCCGAATTACACAGGCAGAATAACTGCAAGACTATTGCCATAATGAATATAGCACTCATCTCCTTGAAGGGATGAACAAATCCAGAGACTTAATAGCTATCAGTCTGTATTATTATTTTTTTCTGGTCACATCAGTTTTTCTGTTTCTTTGGGATGTTTTGTTTATTTCAAAAATATGTATTTTAATTATTTTTCCTATTTTCAGACTTCGCAAAATCGCAGACATATTGAAATTACAAACACAAGCTTGGTAAATGGCCTTACTATTCACTAACAGCTTAAAAATGTAACAGCACATCATTTCCCCTGATATAACGCTGATAGTGCCATAAAATTTTATAAATGCATTCAGCCTTTGATATTTGCAAGCATTCATTTTGTTTCATAGCGAAATCTTACTGTATCACCTGGGTAACCTTAGCACTTAGCTGCTGTTTGTTAGCAGAGTTAAACTGCTGAGGAATCTCACCTGGACAGAGCGGGCTGCCGGAATAAAACCCCGCAAACACTGCGAGTTAAAGACACAAACATGACTGGTAACTCAGTACGTTTTCAAGCAAATAAAAACGATAAAAGAACATTAATACGTGATTTAAAAACGCCACCTGTGCATTTGCGCGACAGCAGAGTGGCGCATGAAAATTACGTTTTCCGATTTCAAACGCTCTCTGGCACTTTCGTGTCACCCCCCAAAAATAATAAATGTGCTGGGGTAACATATTTTCGATTCTGGGAAATGCACTTTTCCCAACATCTATAACGATACGAGACGGGCATGACTTTTTTTTTTTTTTTTTTTTAAAGTTTCGTTGGGTACGCTTTCTGTGGAATCTTGCTGTTCGTGTGAAAAATTCGAGCCCGCACTAGGTGAAAGTTCGCGGCTGCAGAAGCAGCTGGGATTTTACCAGACTGTTCACTACGACGTATCTGAGTGCGAACCAAATCAAATCTCTGTTTGAAAAACAAAAAACATACGATTCTTCTGACAGCAGTGGACTAATGAATCGACATGGCTCTTCTCAGAGGTAATGAAGCGTTTCAGTTCACTACGACACCAGCAAAATTGATGTATTAATTATGCTATGTTCCCTCTGTTGTCAGTAATCGTTGTTTTACAACGATGGGAAACTTAATTTTGAATTCCATGTAATCTCTGTTAGCGATGATGTACAGTATAACCTCAAACTACCGACAGGTGGCGCCTGGTGAAGTAACAGTCTTGCTCTATGACACATCGGTGATGAAAAAGCTGCTCTGTCGATTTCCCTATTTAAGACGTATCTCTCCAGTCTCGGAGTCAAGTCTCTTTTCTGTCTGGAGGTTTTGCTCTGAATATTATGAGACCGTTTACAGATTATGCAGAGTTTAGTCTGTATTGGTTAAACTCGAGGTCCGCGGGCCAACTATAGACTCGAAAACTTTAAAACTGCCCTATTCGGCCTATTGTGATATCCCATAATCCCTTGCACGCCAGAGAGTCACTGCAGTCTAAATAACAGAGAAACCACTCGATGACAATTGCAAATGAACATTATACAACCAAAATGTAATTTTGAGACCCTGAAAACTTACAAATACTCCAAATTATCCGAGTTTGCTATGTTTAACCTACGTGGAATTTAAGAAACACAAACCGAATTTCAGACATTTTATATACAACCCCAATTCCAATGAAGTTGGGGTGTTGTGTAAAATGTAAATAAAACAGAATACAATGATTTGCAAATCCTCTTGAACCTATATTCAATTGAATACACCACAAAGACAAGATATTTAATGTTCAAACTGATAAACTTTATTGTTTTTGTGCAAATATTTGCTCATTTTGAAATGGATGCCTGCAACACATTTGAAAAAAGTTGGGACGGAGCAACAAAAGACTGGGAAAGTTGATGAATGCTCATAGAACACCTAATTGGAAACATGTGAGTGTCATGATTGGTAAAAGGAGCATAAGGCTCCCCAAAAGGCTCAGCCGTTCACAACCAAAGATGGGGCGAGGATCACCACTTTGTGAGCAACTGCGTGAAAAAATAGTCCAACAGTTTAAGAACAATGTTTCATAACATTCAATTGCAAGGAATTTAGGGATTCCATCATCTACAGTCCATAATAGAATCAGAAGATTCAGAGAATCTGCAGAATATTCTACACATAAGCAGCAAGGTCAAAAACCACCATTGACTGCCCGTGACCTTTGATCCCTCAGGCGGCACTGCATTAAAACCAACATCATTGTGGAAAGGCTCTTACCGCGTGGGCTCAGGAACACTTCAGAAAACCATTGTCAGTTAACACAGTTCGTTGCTACATCTACAAGTGCAAGTTAAAACTGTACCATGCAAAGTGAAAGCCATACATCAACAACATCCAGAAATGCCACCACCTTATCTGGGCCGGAGCTCATTTGAAATGGACAGACGTGAAGTGGAAAAGTGTGTTGTGGTCTGATGAGTCCACATTTCAAATTGTTTTTGGAAATCATGGACGTCGTGTCCTCCCGACAAAAGAAGGAAAAGACCATCCAGATTGTTACCAGCGCAAAGTTCAAAAGCCAGCATCTGTGATGGTATGGGGGTGTTAGTGCCCATGGCATGGGCAACTTACACATCTGTGATGGTACCATCAGTGCTGAAAGGTACATCCAGGTTTTGGAACAACACATTCTGCCATCCAAGCAGCATCCCTGCTTATTTCAGAAAGACAATGCCAAGCCACATTCTGCACATGTTACAACAGCGTGGCTTCGTAGTAGAAGAGTGTGGGTACTAGACTGGCCTGCCTGCAGTCCAGACCTGTCGCCCATTGAAAATGTGTGGCACATTATGAAGCGCAAAATACAACAACGGAGACCCCGAACTGTTGAACAACTGAAGTTGTACATCAAGCAAGAATGGGAAAGAATTCCACCTACAAAGCTTCAACAATTAGTGTCCTCAGTTCCCAAATGTTTGAGTGTTGTTAGAAGGTAAGGTGATGTAACACAGTGGTAAACATACCACTGTCCCAGCTTTTTTGAAATGTGTTGCAGGCATCCATTTCAAAATGAGCAAATATTTGCACAAAAACAATAAAGTTTATCAGTTTGAACTTTAAATTATCTTGTCTTTGTGGTGTATTCAATTGAATATAGGTTGAAGAGGATTTGCAAATCGTATTTTGTTTTTATTTACATTTTACACAATGTCCCAACTCAATTGGAATTGGGGTTGTATATTACTCTGGAACAAACTGGACAGTGCTGTTAAGGGCAATAATCAGGATGTTATATAACATGTAAAAACCCAGATAATATATTCACGAGAGTTTTAGGCACAATATACAAAGAGTATTATCTTGAAATGTTAATGCTGTTGTCCATGAGCAGCGGTTAAAATGCAGCCTTATCAGAGCGTCTCAATGCAGTTCTCAATGTTAAAGACATCTCGCAGCACGGCAGCCTTTTCAAAGTTTTGCCAGATTTGAAACCTCAATAGGGCAAATAGAACAAATTAATAGGTGAATGTGTTTGCATTTGTACTTCCATCAACTCAGAGGTGGAGTAGAGGTTATGTGACCTGTCCTTGCTGCAGGAGTAGAGGTTATGTGTTAAAAATATTGGTATGACCAGGACAGGATTAGGAATGAACACATCAGAGGGACAGCACAGGTCAGACGGTTTGGAGACAAAGTCAGAGAGACAAGATTGAGATGGTTTGGACATGTACACAGGAGCGACCCAGGGTATATAGGGAGAAGGATGGAGCCTCCAGGGAGATTGAGAAGAGAGAGGCCAAAAAGGAGGTTTATGGGCAGCATGGTGACTTAGTGGTTAGCACTGTTGCTTCACAGCAAGAAGGTCATGGGTTCCATTCCCACCTGTGGCCTTTCTGTGTGGAGTTTGCATGTTCTTCTCGTGCTTGCGTGGGTTTCCTCTGGGTGCTCCACTTTCCACATGCAGATTGGGTGAATTGGAAATGACAGCGCCTTAATATTACAAATGAATAACACATGCGCAATGCCTCCATGGTTGATCGTGCCCTGTTTTAGAGCGAAATCTAAAATAAATAAAATTGTTTCTCACCTAAATCACTGCTGCTGCAATGATCTGATCATTGAATCTCAAACCTCAGACTCGGTCGGCCTACTTACTCCTTATTTGCTGCACAGCAGCTTTGAAGCTCAAATTGTGTTGCTATGGGGGAGTCGCCATTCTGGCAGTGCTTACTTTGCCTAAAAGTCCCACCCAACTCACAAATGGATAAAGATGTGGAGCATGGACAAGTTCATGCGTGACCTGTGGAAGGACGAATGAAGTCCAAGCATGCCTCCATCTCAGAGTTACTGAACACGCTAAAGGGAACAGCCTAAACTTGGTTTGGGTGTTTTATAAATGCATGATTTTGTGGACTGGATGGTGGTTTTCATGACCAGTGGCTTCGGTGTGGGCCTGAAAAATTATGATCTGCTTATTGCCTTGTGGAGTAATAGTGAAACTAATGTCACCAAGCTACCAATACCTGCTATTGGTGCTAATATACAAATTAAATTAGATTACATTAGACTGGATAGAACTTTATTAACCCCTTGAGAAGACTCCCTCAGGGAAATTGAGGTTCCTGCAACATTGTATCGCAGCACACAGGGAAAGAAGCACACAGAACATCAAAAGTGAAAGTAAAAAAAAAAGACAATTTGCAGATATAAATATAAATACCAGACATGCTGATCGCTACTGGTTTATTGGCTACTACTGTTCCTCTCCTTCCAGTTCTCTGTCTTCCTGTTACTCCTCCCCCAGAGTGAGGAGTTGTACAGTCTGATGGCCTGAGGGACAAAGGAGTTTTTCAGTCTGTTGGTCCTGGACTTAGGAAGAAGCAGTCTGTGGCTGAAGAGGCTCCTCTGGTTGCTGATGACGGTGTGCAGAGGGTGACTGGCATTGCCCATAATGTCCAGCAGTTTGTCCAGTGTTCTCTTCTCTGCCACCATCACCAGAGAGTCCAGCTTCATGCCAACCACAGAAACTTAACATGAAAATTTCACTCACTGGAAATACTGGAGCACAGGCTTGTTTATAGTAAAATGCTCAGAAAGGACAGACACTGTCAAGGTCACAGCATGTACTAGCCACTGCTCACGGTCTCTCCTAGTGAGCTAGCTCTGGGAATAGCTCAGCCAGCACATACTACCTGTTACTCAATGTGACCATGCCACTAATTATTCAGTACCTTATGACTTAAAATATTTAACTGCTGAGTTATAAACCCACCTACCCCCGGTATAGTTATCACGAAGGAGAAAACTAGCTAAAACAAAACTGGTTTTTTGTTTGTTTTTTTGTTGTTGTTGTTGTTTTGTCCCATGATAGCAATTTTAACATGGGCTTCTGTGGGAAGTGACTCCCTTATGTAGTTAGTCTCATCCAACTACAAGATTTTCCACAAATGGCTTTGCTTCATTTCAGATGGCCAAAATTTGGGGGTATGGTGTTATTACTGGAATGACTTTGTATCAGATGGTTACTTTGGAAGACTCAATAAGAAGTATCACTTGCATGGTAAAAGACAGCTGTAAAATTTTGGCCATGTGCATGACCCAGCACGCAGGTGCCTCAGTGTTGAGGACCACAGTGTTTATTTGCTTCTGCTCACCCCCTTTTTGGTCACACATGTCACTGTGGAATTGTCTTGTACAACCCCTGGCAAAAATTATGGAATCACCGGCTTCGGAGGATGTTCATTCAGTTGTTTAATTTTGTAGAAAAAAAGCAGATCACAGACATGACACAAAACTAAAGTCATTTCAAATGGCAACTTTCTGGCTTTAAGAAACACTATAAGAAATCAAGAAAAAAAGATTGTGGCAGTCAGTAACGGTTACTTTTTTAGACCAAGCAGAGGAAAAAAATATGGAATCACTCAATTCTGAGGAAACAATTATGGAATCACCCTGTAAATTTTCATCCCTAAAACTAACACCTGCATCATATCAGATCTGCTCGTTAGTCTGCATCTAAAAAGGAGTGAACACACCTTGGAGAGCTGTTGCACCAAGTGGACTGACATGAATCATGGCTCCAACACGAGAGATGTCAATTGAAACAAAGGAGAGGATTATCAAACTCTTAAAAGAGAGTAAATCATCACGCAATGTTGCAAAAGATGTTGGTTGTTCACAGTCAGCTGTGTCTAAACTCTGGACCAAATACAAACAACATGGGAATGTTGTTAAAGGCAAACATACTGGTAGACCAAGGAAGACATCAAAGCATCAAGACAGAAAACTTAAAGCAATATGTCTCAAAAATCGAAAAATGTACAACAAAACAAATGAAGAATGAATGGGAGGAAACTGGAGTCAACGTCTGCGACCGAACTGTAAGAAACCGCCTAAAGGAAATGGGATTTGCATACAGAAAAGCTAAACGAAAGCCATC
Source organism: Thalassophryne amazonica (assembly GCF_902500255.1). Classification (NCBI taxonomy): domain Eukaryota; kingdom Metazoa; phylum Chordata; class Actinopteri; order Batrachoidiformes; family Batrachoididae; genus Thalassophryne; species Thalassophryne amazonica. The sequence continues at coordinate 82,926,292 of NC_047107.1, forward strand.
ATTAACACCTAAATAGAAAAAAAACAAGGTTACAATGGGCTAAGGAAAAGCAATTGTGGACTGTGGATGACTGGATGAAAGTCATATTCAGTGATGAATCTCGAATCTGCATTGGGCAAGGTGATGATGCTGGAACTTTTGTTTGGTGCCTTTCCAATGAGATTTATAAAGATGACTGCCTGAAGAGAACATGTAAATTTCCACAGTCATTGATGATATGGGGCTGCATGTCAGGTAAAGGCACTGGGGAGATGGCTGTCATTACATCATCAATAAATGCACAAGTTTATGTTGATATTTTGGACAATTGAAAGGATGTTTGGGGATGATGAAATCATTTTTCAAGATGATAATGCATCTTGCCATAGAGCAAAAACTGCAAAAACATTCCTTGCAAAAAGACACATAGGGTCAATGTCATGGCATAGGGTCAATGTCAATGAGCAGATCTGATTTGATGCAGGTGTTAATTTGGGGGATGAAAATTTACAGGGTGATTCCATAATTCTTTCCTCAGAATTGAGTGATTCCATATTTTTTCCTCTGCTTGGTCTAAAAAAGTAACCGTTACTGACTGCCACAATCTTTTTTCTTGATTTCTTATAGTGTTTCTTAAAGCCAGAAAGTTGCCATTTGAAATGACTTTAGTTTTGTGTCATGTCTGTGATCTGCTTTTTTTTCTACAAAATTAAACAACTGAATGAACATCCTCTGAGGCCGGTGATTCCATAATTTTTGCCAGGGGTTGTATATCAGTTTTTGTTATTGACGAGTTGTGTGCCAAATAAATAAGTTCAAGAAGACCAAGGGAATGCTCACGTTTCAACTGACTGCAGCAGTTAGATGGTTCCCTTTAGCTGTGAATTACCAAATCTCTGTGAGATTGCAAAGGTGATGAAACAGCTGAAACTAGGTAAATCTGTAGGGATCTGTGGTATCCGCACTGAACCTTTAGAGGAGGGTGGAGATGCTATCCGGCATTGAAAACAATCACTTCTACAGTTTAGGAGGTGGGCACCATCCCAACAAATTTGATAAAAGGACTTATCCCTATTTATTTGTTTATTCATTCATTCATTCAAACGTGTTCCGTCATCAGCAAAGTTAACCACATCTACAAGATTCACATCTTCACATTTTCATGCTTGAAAATGAGTAAGTATAAACTTTTATTATATGGCAGACGGTACACAGGCTCTGATAGGCTGATTTCCCAGCTGATATTTTCCCATATCAGACCGTTACTATGACAATCGTCCAGATTGTGTATTGGATTTGTGACTTTATTTACAGTTTTCAAGGCACGAAATAAAGCAAAAAGCGAACAAACAAATTGTGAAGGATGAAGAGGAGCATTCTCCAAGCAAATTTTACTACACTGATGAGTTTGAATTGGAGGAATTAACAGCAAACAAGCTCGAACAGCCATATAATAAATGAATTCTTAACCTCTCTTGCTTGCACAGACCTCGCACTGTATTAATAATCCTTTAATATTGCCCTACGCCATTTCTACAATACATTATAACACATTTTCCTTTAACACAATTCTGTCGTCTTCACAGAAGAAGATTTGCACCCCCCCCCCCAATTTTCTTATGTAATAGAAAAGGGTGACTGCTTTATTACAACAACTAAAGGAATATTACACTATTCTCTATGAATCAGCAGCTGATCAGTTTCTGGCCTGTGTTAATGACCCCCTGGAGTGCCTTCCTCTCTGCAGTAGAGCAGCTGCGGAACCACAGTGTGATTCCATAGCTCAGCACTAACTCCACCGACTACCGGCAGAAGGACAACAGTTTGTTTGACAGGTTGCACCTCCTGAGTAATCTCAGGAAGAACAACCTCTGCTGTGCCTTCCCCAGGAGCACAGTGGAGTTAGCAGTCCATGACAGATCCTCTCCAATGAGGGTGCCCAGAAACTGAAAGACTTGCACCCTCTCCATCAGGTCCCCATTGATCTTGACCAGCTGCAGAGCTGGTTTACACTTCCGGAAGTGAACAATCAATTCTTTTGACTTGGCGGTGTTAAGAGTGAGGTTGTTGATGGTACACCAGTCTGGCAGACGTTCCACCTCCCTCCTGTATGCAGTCTCATCTCCCCCTGACATGAGCCCCACCACCGTGGTGTTATCTGCAAACTTGATGATGGAGTTGCTCACATGGGTGGGGGTGCAGTCCTGTGCATAGAGGGTGTAGAGTAGGGAGCTGAGCATACATGTTGGGCAAAATGCAGTCTGGTCCTTGAGTATTTGGCAAATGAGACCATTTTTGTAATCTTGCCTCTGCACCACCACAGCGGAGTTTAAATGAAACTGCCAAGATGCTGTCTGGTACAGCCAGACTAGTTATCAAAATGAGAATAAGTTTATGTTGTGTCTATTATATTAAAATTATTCAACTTACTCCCACCCCCACCCCTCCATCTCCGGGACATGATATGTTGTATTAAACATTAGGTCTCTTTCTTCTAAGTCCCTGTTGGTAAATGATATAATAATTGATCAACGTATTGATTTATTCTGCCTAACAGAAACTTGGTTACAGCAGGATGAATATGTTAGTTTAAATGAGTCAACACCCCCGAGTCACACTAACTGTCAGAATGCTCGTAGCACGGGCCGGGGCGGAGGATTAGCAGCAATCTTCCATTCCAGCTTATTAATTAATCAAAAACCTAGACAGAGCTTTAATTCATTTGAAAGCTTGTCTCTTAGTCTTGTCCATCCAAATTGGAAGTCCCAAAAACCAGTTTATTTGTTATTATCTATCGTCCACCTGGTCGTTACTGTGAGTTTCTCTGTGAATTTTCAGACCTTTTGTCTGACTTAGTGCTTAGCTCAGATAAGATAATTATAGTGGGCGATTTTAACATCCACACAGATGCTGAGAATGACAGCCTCAACACTGCATTTAATCTATTATTAGACTCTATCGGCTTTGCTCAAAAAGTAAATGAGTCCACCCACCACTTTAATCATATTTTAGATCTTGTTCTGACTTATGGTATGGAAATAGAAGACTTAACAGTATTCCCTGAAAACTCCCTTTTGTCTGATCATTTTTTAATAACATTTACATTTACCCTGATGGACTACCCTGCAGTGGGGAATAAGTTTCATTACACTAGAAGTCTTTCAGAAAGCGCTGTAACTAGGTTTAAGGATATGATTCCTTCTTTATGTTCTCTAATGTCATATACCAACACAGAGCAGAGTAGCTACCTAAACTCTGTAAGGGAGTTAGAGTATCTTGTCAATAGTTTTACATCCTCATTGAAGACAACTTTGGATGCTGTAGCTCCTCTGAAAAAGAGAGCTTTAAATCAGAAGTGTCTGACTCCGTGGTATAACTCACAAACTCGTAGCTTAAAGCTGATAACCCGTAAGTTGGAGAGGAAATGGCGTCTCACTAATTTAGAAGATCTTCACTTAGCCTGGAAAAAGAGTTTGTTGCTCTATAAGAAAGCCCTTCGTGAAGCTAGGACATCTTTCTACTCATCACTAATTGAAGAAAATAAGAACAACCCCAGGTTTCTTTTCAGCACTGTAGCCAGGCTGACAAAGAGTCAGAGCTCTATTGAGCTGAGTATTCCATTAACTTTAACTAGTAATGACTTCATGACTTTCTTTGCTAACAAAATTTTGACTATTAGAGAAAAAATTACTCATAACCATCCCAAAGATGTATCGTTATCTTTGGCTGCTTTCAGTGATGCCGGTATTTGGTTAGACTCTTTCTCTCCGATTGTTCTGTCTGAGTTATTTTCATTAGTTACTTCATCCAAACCATCAACATGCTTATTAGACCCCATTCCTGCCAGGCTGCTCAAGGAAGTCCTACCATTATTTAATGCTTCAATCTTAAATATGATCAATCTATCTTTGTTAGTTGGTTATGTACCACAGGCCTTTAAGGTGGCAGTAATTAAACCATTACTTAAAAAGCCATCACTTGACCCAGCTATCTTAGCTAATTATAGGCCAATCTCCAACCTTCCTTTTCTCTCAAAGATTCTTGAGAGGGTAGTTGTAAAACAGCTAACTGATCACCTGCAGAGGAATGGTCTATTTGAAGAGTTTCAGTCAGGTTTTAGAATTCATCATAGTACAGAAACAGCATTAGTGAAGGTTACAAATGATCTTCTTATGGCTTCGGACAGTGGACTTATCTCTGTGCTTGTTCTGTTGGACCTCAGTGCTGCTTTTGATACTGTTGACCATAAAATTTTATTACAGAGATTAGAGCATGTCATAGGTATTAAAGGCATTGCGCTGCGGTGGTTTGAATCATATTTGTCTAATAGATTACAGTTTGTTCATGTAAATGGGGAATCTTCTTCACAGACTAAAGTTAATTATGGAGTTCCACAAGGTTCTGTGCTAGGACCAATTTTATTCACTTTATACATGCTTCCCTTGGGCAGTATTATTAGACGGTATTGCTTAAATTTTCATTGTTACGCAGATGATACCCAGCTTTATCTATCCATGAAGCCAGAGGATACGCACCAATTAGCTAAACTGCAGGATTGTCTTACAGACATAAAGACATGGATGACCTCTAATTTCCTGCTTTTAAACTCAGATAAAACTGAAGTTATTGTACTTGGCCCCACAAATCTTAGAAGCATGGTGTCTAACCAGATCGTTACTCTGGATGGCATTTCCCTGATCTCTAGTAATACTGTGAGAAATCTTGGAGTTATTTTTGATCAGGATATGTCATTCAAAGCGCATATTAAACAAATATGTAGGACTGCCTTTTTGCATTTACGCAATATCTCTAAAATCAGAAAGGTCTTGTCTCAGAGTGATGCTGAAAAACTAATTCATGCATTTATTTCCTCTAGGCTGGACTATTGTAATTCATTATTATCAGGTTGTCCTAAAAGTTCCCTAAAAAGCCTTCAGTTGGTTCAGAATGCTGCAGCTAGAGTACTGACGGGGACTAGCAGGAGAGAGCATATCTCACCCGTGTTGGCCTCCCTTCATTGGCTTCCTGTTAATGCTAGAATAGAATTTAAAATTCTTCTTCTTACTTATAAGGTTTTGAATAATCAGGTCCCATCTTATCTTAGGGACCTCGTAGTACCATATTACCCCATTAGAGCGCTTCGCTCTCAGACTGCGGGCTTACTTGTAGTTCCTAGGGTTTGTAAGAGTAGAATGGGAGGCAGAGCCTTCAGCTTTCAGGCTCCTCTCCTGTGGAACCAGCTCCCAATTCAGATCAGGGAGACAGATACCCTCTCTACTTTTAAGATTAGGCTTAAAACTTTCCTTTTCGCTAAGGCTTATAGTTAGGGCTGGATCGGGTGACCCTGGACCATCCCTTGGTTATGTTGCTTTAGACGTAGACTGTGTTTCATAATTATTGTATGGCCTTGCCTTGCAATGTGGAGCGTCTTGGGGCAACTGTTTGTTGTGATTTGGCGCTATACAAGAAAAAAGTTGATTGATTGATTGATTGTATTATGACATTCAACATTAAAGCTTCTTCATATAAAGATGTTATGCAGTCAAATTGAAATCAAATGCATACATTATCTGTGTTAAGTAAAATAAATAAATAAACCACACAACTTAGGCTAAGTAACCATGCCCTTTTAAGGAAAAGAAAACCCACTGATAAAATACAGCTGGGAAGATAGACTGTGCTATAAACTAACAATTGATGCGTATCAATGAAAATAAGCTCTATGCCGTGTTCACACCGGGCGCGACCAGACGCCACAAATTCGCGTTAGTCGCATGGCAACGGACGTGCCACCATCGCCCGGTGTGTCGCTCTGCTTTAGCTGCAAAAATTCACCCAAGTGCGTCATCAAATAGGAGGAGCTTCTATTCGCTTGCCGGCTCCGGTTGCTGCGGGGCTGCTGCTTGCTCCAAAAACTCTGTCATGATTGTGAAATAAAGGACAAAACGGACATAAGTCCTGCTCACAGGCTGGCTACCAGAGACAGGACATGTTCACATCCAGCTTAGTCAAACTCCAGACATCTCCACGTCACTACATATTTAGTCCCTGATTGGTCATTGCGGCGTGAAAAGATGAAAAAGTTCAGATTTTTCAACTTTGGGAGGAGGGCAACACGACGTGACGCGACGTAATATCGCGCCACAAACGCGCCAATTGCTCAAAATCGCTTCACTCGCGTCGGTTCATTTGCATCCATCACATCGCGCTGCGCGGCTTGGCACCAAAACGTGTCCTTCCATAGGGACTACATGGTAACCTGTCGCTCGCGTCGCGCCCGGTGTGAGCGCATCATTACAACTAAAATATCTGCCTCAGAAAGTTGGCATTTAAGCAGAATTTATGCATCACTGACTATTTCGTAAATGCTGCCATTGACACAGTTTTAACCAATCAGAAAAAGACCCCGGATCGCTTGTGGAACAGCTGTGACGTAGCATGGGCACTGAAAGCTACACATGGCAAACACGCGCTGATGTAAAGTCCTCTCTCTGTCTCTCCCTCTCTTCCTCACTCTCGCTCTCTCTCACTCGCCATTTTCCTGCTGAGCAAACATGAAGCCTTTCAACTCTAAAATAAAATAAATTTCTAAATGTATCATCAACGGTGCTTACGTGAGTAATTTTGGGTAAACACTGAAGGATTTTGGTGGAGGTTTTCCCATTCAGCAGAGAGAAAGTGAATCTGTGTTCAGCTTTCCTCCTTAGCTGTGTTCTGAGCTGCTGTTAAAGCTTTACACAGCCTCGGGACGTTGAAGCGGCTGACTTTTCAGTAACAATTCAGTTAATTTTTCAGAAAATCCGTGCTCGGCAGCACAGACCACTTGAACCCGAGAGCCAGGCGGAAATTTGCAGTTACCGGTGGCTTAAAACTTGTCTTGGTTGCAATGCACAGAAGAAACAGCTCGCCTTCAGCGCAGAAACCTCCCCCTCCTTTCCTCCCGTTCAGCAGTAAACAGAGCAGGCAGCACAAGAGAGGTTTCACGGAAGTGGTTTCTCTCCAGTACCAGAAAATCCCGCAGGTTGGATCAGGAAATTCCGATCCGCGAATTACGTTCCGATGCCAATCCGGGATTCAGGATGTTGATTGCTGCTTACATGCTTTGCCCCTTCTATACTGAAGAGTGACACTGTTGAAGTTGTGAACCTCTCTGCCCCTCACACGTCGCTGTTACAGTAGACGACATGGCAGCCTGCTGGCGGCTTTAGACCAGCCATACAAAAATGCTCATACCTTTAACATAAATGATCACATATTCCTACAACTTTTCATATGGGCTCTCAATATCATAATCTACAAACCCAATCATAAATTATGTTAACTTTTCTTTTGCTTTATTGTAACACAACTAAATGTCAGTTTTAAATCCTGTTGGCTTCAGAAGAGGCAGATGTTGGACTTAAGATTGTTTGCAAGTTATTGAATATCTCATTCACTTTGAGTTCACCTGCTGTATGTCAATCATTAAGAAATGAAAACACTGAAATGTTAATCTTTCCATAGCAGGCTGTCCCTAAAACTGAGTGGGGAATCCACCAGAACACCAGTGACAAATGTGAAGGAGTAAACTACTTAGGAATGAGGCTTGAAACTGATTTGGGGGGAAAAAAGAATTGTATGCGACATTTTACTCTTTGGTCTTGCAGCATGGAATCAGATTCAGATCAGGTATGTACATCAACCAGGTTTTCCTGGCAGCTTGAAGAAGCCCTTACAACCTTCTGTGGCTGTAACTCAAAACAGACTGTATGTACAGCTTAGCTCAGCTCTCGACTGTAGCCACGTATTTATGGTGTGAGTGACATTGAATGCCATTTAGAAAGAAGGCAGAAAATCTATTTTTTTTTGTTTGCCATATGGAGTTAAAGTGTAATTTTTAATACTCCTTAGGTCACTGATCAGAGGGATTTGGTGAGGCTGATACTTTTGCAGGAGAACAAGAGTTTGGATGTGTCTGTTAGGAGGATGCTTGTGTACCACTGGACTGACTTTGGTTCAAACAAGCAGTTGTGTAAGGAGACTTGAATGAAGCATTTCACTGGCATTGAGAGCATCAGGTACAACCCCAGTTCCAATGAAGTTGGGACATTGTGAAAATGTAAATAAAAACAGAATTCAATGATTTGCAAGTCCTCGTCAACCTATATTTAATTGAATACACCACAAAGACAAGATATTTAATGTTCAAACTGTTAAACTTTGTTGTTTTTGTGCAAATATTTGGTCATTTTGAAATGGATGCCTGCAACACATTTCAAAAAGTTTGGACAGGGCAACAAAAGACTGGGAAAGTTGATGAATGCTCAAAGAACACCTAATTAGAAACACGTGAGTGTCATGATTGGGTATAAAAGGGGCATCCCCAGAAGGCTCAGCCATACACAAGCAAAGATGGGGCGAGGATCACCACTTTGTGAACAACTGCATGAAAAAATAATCCAGCAGTTTAAGAACAATGTTTTTCAGCATTCAATTGCAAGAAATTTAGGGATTCCAGCATCTACAGTCCATAATATAATCAGAAGATTCAGAGAATCTGGAGAACTTTCTACAGGAAAGCGGCAAGGCCAAAAACCAACATTGAATGCCCGTGACCTTCGATCCCTCAGGCGGCACCGCATTAAAAACTGACATCATTGTGTAAAGGATCTTACCACCTGGGCTCAGTAACACTACAGAAAATCACTTTAACACAGTTCGTTGCTACATGTACAAGTGTAAGTTAAAACTCTACCATGCAAAGTGAAAACCATACATCAACAACATACAGAAACGCCACCACCCTCTCTGGGCCTGACCTCATTTGAAATGGACAGACGCAAAGTGGAAAAGTGTGCGGTGGCCTGATGAGTCCACATGTCACATTCTTTATGGAAATCATGGACGTTGTGTCCTCTGGACAAAAGAGGAAAAAGACCATCCAGATTGTTACCAGCACAAAGTTCAAAAGCCAGCATCTGTGATGGTATGGGGGGTGTGTTAGTGCCCATGGCATGGGCAACTTACACATCTGTGATGGCACCAGAATTTCTGAAAGGTACATCCAGGTTTTGGAGCAACACATGTTGCCATCCAAGCAACATCTTTTCAGGGATTTTTTCAGGGACGTCCCTGCTTATTTCAGCAAGACAATGCCAAGCCACATTCTGCACATGTTACAACAGCGTGGCTTCATAGTAAAAGAGTGTGGGTACTAGACTGGCCTGCCTGCAGTCCAGACCTGTCACCCATTGAAAATGTGTGGTGCATTATGAAGCACAAAATACGACAACGGAGACACCAGACTGTTGAACAACTGAAGTCATATGTCAAGCAAGAGTGGGGAAAGAATTCCACCTACAAAGCTTCAACAATTAGTGTCCTCAGTTCCCAAACGCTTATTGAGTGTTGTTAGAAGGAAAGGTGATGTAACTCAGTGGTAAACGTACTGTCGCACTGTCCCAGCTTTTTTGAAATGTTGTAGGCATCCATTTCAAAATTAGCAAATATTTGCACAAAAACAATAAAATTTATCAGTTTGAACATTAAATATCTTGTCTTTGTGGTGTATTCAATTGAATATGGGTTGAAGAGGATTTGCAAATCATTGTATTCTGTTTTTATTTACATTTTTCACAATGTCCCAACTCAATTAGAATTGGAGTTGTACAACATTTTGGCCATGTGGTGCATTTCTCTGGGTATGATCCAGCATACCAGTGCCTCTGTGTTGAGGACCCCCAATGGCTGGAGAAAACCAAGGACACACCCATGTTTTACCTGGCTGTGGCAAATAGATGCTTTTGAAAGGTGAGGATGGACCAATTGTCTCCCTGCCTGGTTATCATTCACATCCCAAAGCCTTTCTGTGGTGTGGTGGATGATTGCATGGCACAGTGCATGTATTCCGTTGAGAAGCTGTAATGGTTGTTTGTAGAATTTTTCAGTTTTAAGTGTCGGCTAATGGCGTCACCACTGGGATGAATCCTATGCGCCTACCCATCTGAGTGGATGTAAGAAGGAATATGAGCAGAATGAGCAGCTGGCTTTCTTTGGCCTCATTCAATTGGTGTGGGAGCTGTGTTTATTTTGGATCACAACCGACTGACTGGAACATGTTGGAAAACAACCTGGATGACTCCAGTGTCAAAGTAGCTGTTCAGGTTCAGGCCATGAACAGGAGAAAGGAGTTAAACCTAAATGTTGTGGAGATGGTTAAGAACCAGACAAAACCTCCATCCTGCAGGAGCAACCTGGACAAGAGAGACTCCAGGCAGCACGGTGGCTTAGTGATTAGCACTGGTGCCTCACAACAAGAAGGTCATGTGATCGCTTCCTGCCCTTTCTGTGTGGAGTTTGCATGTTCTCTCCGTGTCTCCATGGGTTTTCTCCAGGCACTCTGGTTTCCTCCCACAATCAAAACATGCTTATTTAGGGTCTCTTCCTTTCTCTGCCCCTGACCAAGACAGCGTCTCTTCATCTGGAGTTGGTTCCCAGGCGCTTGACTGTGACTGCCCACTGCTCCTAGTGTTTGGATTGTGTGTAACTGTAATTAGGATGGGTTAAACACAGAGGACAAATTTCATTGTATGTATGTATGTGTACAATGTGTACAATCTTCTTTCTGGACCTGACCGACCAGCCTGATAGATTCTAGTACTGATCTGACAGTTGGTCAGAGGTAGTAATGGCTCCTCCATGTGTTGTAATGCTCTGTTTTTTCTGCAGGTGTCTTTATTGTGGCAGCCAAGCGTACTCCATTTGGTACCTATGGTGGGGTACTGAAGGACCACAGTGCCACAGACCTGGCTGAACATGCAGCCAAAGCTGCTCTTGCTGCAGGAGGTGTCGCACCAGAGCTTATAAACAGTGTCATTGTAGGCAATGTCATGCAGGTATTGTCAAAAAGATCAACAGTCACAGATGTAGCACCATTGTAAGAAAAAGCCTGTGGATTGTTTTCATATGTGTGTTGATGCATATTTTGGATTTGTTCCAGTCTACATTTTAACTTCACTTTCAGAGCTCAGCTGATGCACTGTACATTGCACGACATGTCGGTCTAAGATGTGGCGTGCCTATACCTGTACCTGCTCTCACTGTGAATAGGCTGTGTGGTTCTGGGTTCCAGTCCATCATCAATGGTGCTCAGGTACTCCAGCACAATCATGCAAATGTGCATCATGTTAGTTAATATATAACAAGAAATTTGCCAAAATCCACTTGGTTTGTGATGTACTGTACTCATTATTATTATTATTTATTATTATTGTTGTTGTTGTTGTTATTATTATCCTTAGAACTGTTGACAAACTGAGACTAAAGGAATGTTGTGTGTTGCAGGAGATTTGCCTGAAGGAGTCAGATATTGTTTTGTGTGGTGGCTCAGAAAGTATGAGCCAGGCCCCCCCTACACTGTGCGCAATATACGTTTTTGGTACAAAGTTTGGAGTCGACTGAAGGTTGGATTTTTCTAAATTTTCTTATTTTCAAATTATCAATACAAATCAAAACCGTGGACTACAAACAGCTGTTGTTGAACTCCAAATATTTTGACACTAAGACATAATGTTTTCCTGTTGACCGCTAGAAGACACTTTGTGGGGCAGGACTATGACTGATCTACATGTCAAAATACCGATGGGTATCACAGCAGAAAACTGGCAGAGAAATACAAGATTACACGAGAAGACTGTGACAATTATGCATACCAGGACACAACAACGGTGGAAGGCAGGTGAGAACAACTTCTTCCTTTTTTTAATTTTAATATTTTCATAGTGTCTTTTGTGTGACTATAACTTATTCCTACTGTATAGTAACATCTGCTGGTTCTCCACTCTGGCTCCAGAGTAAGATTTACACTCAACAAAAATATAAACGCACCACTTTTTGGTTTTTGCTCCATTTTGTATGAGATGAACTCAAAGATCTAAACATTTCCACATACAACAATATCACAATTTCCACCTCAATATTGTTTACCAAACCCGTTCTAAATCTGTGATAGTGCAGCACTCTCCTTTTGCTGCGATACATCCATCCCACCTCACAGGTGTGCATATCAAGCTTGTTGATTAGACACATGATTTAGTGCACAGGTGTGCCTTAGACTGTCCACAATTAAAAGGCCACTCTGAAAGGTGCAGTTTTGTTTCTATTGGGGGGGATACCAGTCAGTATCTGGATGTGACCACCATTTGCCTCATGCAGTGCAACACATCTCCTTCGCGTAGAGTGATCCGGTTTGTCAATTGTGGACTGTGGAATGTTGGTCCACTCCTCTTCAATGGCTGTGCAAAGTTGCTGGATATTGGCAGGAAACTGGTACACGCTGTCGTATACGCCAGTCAGAGCATCCCAAACATGCTCAATGGGTGACATGTCCGGTGAGTATGCCGGCCATGCAAGAACTGGGACATTTTCAGCTTCCAAGAATTGTGTACAGATCCTTGCAACATGGGACCGTGCATTATCCTGCTGCAACATGAGGTGATGTTCTTGGATGTATGGCACAACAATGGGCCTCAGGATCTCGTCACGGTATCTCTGTGCATTCAAAATGCCATCAATGAAATGCACCTGTGTTCTTCATCCATAACAGACGCCTGCCCGTACCATAACCCCACCACCCCCATGGGCCACTCGATACCACAACACTGACATCAGAAACGCCTCACCCACACGACACCACACACGCTGTCTGCCATCTGCCCTGGACAGTGTGAACCGGGATTCATCCGTGAAGAGAACACCTCTCCAACGTGCCACACGCCAGCGAATGTGAGCATTTGCCACTCAAGTCGATTACAACGACGAACTGGAGTCAGGTCGAGACCCCGATGAGGACGACGAGCATGCAAGATGAGCTTCCCTGAGACGGTTTCTGATAGTTTGTGCAGAATCTTTTGTTATGCAAACGATTGTTTCAGCAGCTGTCCGAGTGGCTGGTCTCAGACCTGATCTTGGAGGTGAACATGCTGGATGTGGAGGTCCTGGGTGGTGTGGTTACACGTGGTCTGCGGTTGTGAGGCTGGTTGGATGTACCTGCCAAATTCTCTGAAACGCCTTTGGAGATGGCTTATGGTAGCGAAATGAACATTCAATACACGAGCAACAGCTCTGGTTGACATTCCTGCTGTCAGCATGCCAATTGCACGCTCCTCAAATCTTGCAACATCTGTTGGCATTGTGCTGTGTGATAAAACTGCACCTTCAGAGTGGCCTTTTATTGTGGGCAGTCTAAGGCACACTGTGCACTAATCATGGTGTCCTAATCAGCATCTTGGTATGGCACACCTGTGAGGTGGGATGGATTATCTCAGTAAAGGAGAAGTGCTCACTATCACAGATTTAGACTGGTTTGTGAACAATATTTGAGGGACATGGTGCTATTGTGTATGTGGAAAAAGTTTTAGATCTTTGAGTTATCTCATAAAAATGGAGCAAAACCAAAAGTGTTGCGTTTATATTTTTGTTGAGTGTATATAGGCCCCGAGGCCCAATGGGCCAGTGCTTATATCCGGATTCCATAGTGTGAAGCACATGAGTCAAATCTCCCTGGATTGGATGTATCCCATTTACAGCTATATGGGTGGATTGAGACTATGCAGAGTAAAGGCTTGATGTATGTGAAGGTTTTATTGCATTTAAAACATGTGCAAACACCATAGCATTTGCAAAAAATGTTCATGCTGATTTACTAAGGGTAGTATCTCACTGGGCTGCAACTGTTGGACAGCAGCTGGAGATGCAAATTAGCAACCAAACACATGAACAAGCAACAGTTTCCCAGTTCTATCTCACTAACTTGGCCACTCGCACCTGTTATTATCCATGTGAATAGACTGTGGAAATTCCCATATTGTACCAGTAATACAGCGCACTCACTGACAGCACTCCTCCACGCGCTGGACCAGGCCTCTTCTCTGTGACACAGCGATGTCCAGCAATGCTTTGGGGGTGTGCATCCTTGATTTGATTTGATTATTTATCAATAATGTTCTTACTCCCTTTGGTTGTTCCCTTGTTTTTTTTTTTTCACTGGGAGTCTCCACAGCAGATCGAGGTGGAGCTGCGCGTTGAAAGCATCTTCCAGTGGAAAGACAACTGTGAGCACAGCTGTGTGCTTTCCACTGGCAGAACACAGCATAATTATTCACCAGGTTACTTGAATATTGTGGATGAATGATAAATTAAATGTTTGAAATGTATTTTTATTTATTTTTTTTTTTTACACATTGCCTTGTGTGTGAACCAACTCAGTTATGTGGCAGTCAGTGCTGCTTAACAAAGCACAGTGCAAGTAGTTGCATGTGGCTAATTCAATTTCATTTGCGTTTATGGCATTAACGCCAAAGTGCCTCATTTACATACTGCTGTCTACGTCACGTGGCCACACCACCACCGGTTTTGCAGAGTTAGTCTTAGTAAATCATGTGGAAGAAACTGTCTCCACCCCAATGTGCAAAAGTTTGGATGCCGACAAAATTTAGCACTTGTTCCCTCATATGTTACTAAATCACTAAATACACTAAGCTACCTGCTCTTACACGCTGGTCAAGACAAGCTAATTTTTTTTCTCCGCTTCCAATCTTCAGCACACGAGGCTGGTTTACTTCACAGCAGAAATTGCTCCCCATGATGTAAAAAACTAAGAAAGCAAGCTACCATGAACCAGGATGAACCCCCTCGTCCTCAGACAACACTGGAACAAATGGCCCTCAAACTGCCAACCGTCTTCAAGAAGGAAGGGACAGTTACCGCTGCGAATGCATCGGTGAGTGTACATCTTCTGGCTTCTCACCATAATGCAACATAATATGTTTTTTAGTTTAATTCAAATCATTTCCAAATGTCAGGATAAATCATGTATTTTATGTGAAATATTCCAGATGCAACACAGTCATTCTTAAAATTTGAGACTATTTATTGTGGAACATGGTTTTTAAAAAGTCAGGAAATGTAACAAATGATCCGGGCCCCCCTTGGTACCAGCAAATAATTTAACAAGATAAATATCAGTAGGCAGAAGCGCGTGTATTGATACACCTTTCTTTATATTCCTTGATACTATTTCTGATATATCTGCTTTTCCCCCAAGTTTTCCCCATCTGTAGCTTGATTTTTTTAGATTTTTGCAAATTTATTAAAAACAAACAACTAACAAATCACATGTATCTAAGTATTCACAGCCTTTGCCATGAAGCTCAAGATTGCGCTCAGGTGCATCCTGTTTCCACTGATCACCCTTGACATGTTTCTACAACTTAATTGGAGTCCATCTGGGGTGAATTCAGCTGATTGGACAATGATTTGGAAAGACACACACCTGTCTACATATAAGGTCCCACAGTTGACGGTGGATGTCAGAGCACAAACCAAACATAAACCAAGCATTTTCCAATTGAATATTACTTCTGTCCTCAAACTTTCCATCTCTGACACAAAATATAAAAACGAAACATGGCACTGTGTTGATTGTTGTTAGGAATCATTGTTTGTGCATAAAAGGTAATATTGTGAAATTCCGAAATTTTTGACACTTGCACTGACATACTGGCCACGTTATTAGGGAGTCGAATGAGTTTTAATAACAGTGTGTTTATAATGTACATAGAGAACAATAAACCGATAACCAGCAGCAACATTGTTGATTATTTTATCATCTAACATAATTTGTTTTATGTTAACAGGGCTTTTTAGATTAACTCGTACATAAAGGTTGCTGATTTACTAGTGTTTACAAAAAACACTAGTAAATCAGCAAGCTTAGCTGTTGGTTGCTGATTTACATTAAATCCATGGATGCTGATGCATTCAGTAACATCAGAGCAACAGCTCTCTGTGCACTTGGGGTTGATTTTTCAGTTTGGTTTTAAGTACTCTTCCAAACTACTTGTTTTTGTTTGTTTGTTTTTAAAAAGGATCATGCTCTGAGTTGTTTGCGATGCTGCATAAAATGGTGTTTCCTTCAAAATATCAAAACCTTGCCATATATTAGACAAAAAAGATGAAATGCCAACACATTTCTGCATGTCTTTCCACCTCTTCTTCCCTCCTGGCAGAGGAATACTTTAAAGATATCCAGGATGCTGCATTTCAGTGCTGTGAAAACACCAACTTTCATTAGTGCTGGCTGCACTGGTTATTTTACCTCCACAAAAATGGGACCCTTTAAGGATTTATAGTGACTTCTTTTTCTAACATTTGAAATGTGGTAAAGTTATCATTATATTGAAATGCCATTTGAGCATTTTCTTGTTTCTGTTGAAACTTTACAAAGTTCTGGGTGCTCCTTATCCCCAGGGTGTGTCTGATGGTGCAAGTGCAGTAGTGATTGCAAGTGAAGATGCACTGAAAGAGCACAATCTCACTCCACTTGCCAGACTTGTTGCCTATCATGTGTCAGGCTGTGACCCAAGTATTATGGGAATTGGTGAGTAAATATTAAAGCATAACAGTCATTGGAGTGGTAGAGAAAAAAAGAAATATGTTTCATTTAGGAGTCTTGGCTCTGACATCACAAACAAAAGAAAAGCCACTGAAGGGGGAAATATAATGAAGGCGATCAGCTCGCCTAAGTAATGTGTGAAGTACGCTCATTCTGACCGTAATTGTTTCCATTATAGAGGTGATTCCCAAAGTGTGCTGGGCAGTGAAGATACTGTGTGTGAGCCAAGAGAGGTCTTTGAAAATTAATAAAAACATCTTTGATTTTTAATTTAGTAAAAAAAGTTTAAAATTACATCATTTACCATTATTTAGAAAATGTAATAAAACAAGACCATAGGATTTAAATTGAGCATTATTTCTCGTGTGTGCGTAAAATGGCTGTCAAAATATTATTTAGCTTATTACAGCACTTATAACGCATCAATTAAAAAAAAAACTAAATTAATCTCGCTTTGATCCATTTTGTTTTGACATCACTTACTTAATCTGTAAATAGTCAGGGGTGGTAGCAAAGTGGTTAGTGCACTTGGTTTCAGTGCGGAAGGTTCCTGGAAGGGTAAAACCCTGCCACATTTCTCCATGTAAAGGCCCTGTCACACCTTGATGATTTAGCCAGCGTATGCCTGCTGTCTTAAAAACACGGGTGCACGCTGTCGTACGTCTAATAAGTGAATGCAGCTGTCACACCTGACGATTATCCAACATCTGCTGACAGCCCCGTTTCAACCCAGTGGTTATGTGCACCGTGTGGTGCACATCAGAAACAGAGTAATTTAACATTATTTTATTTTTTTAATTTTCATTTTTTATCTTGGTGCACCATTTTCATTGTATACAGAATGCTGATGAGTGGACTGGCTGTGGGAAACACTGCCATGAATGAATGGAGGGCTGTCTCTTTAAATGTTGAAAGCGCCTGATCAGCGGACCTGATCAGGTCTGATCATTCGCTGATCAGGTCATCACAGACCTGAATAATAAAATGCTGTGATGATTTAAACTTTTAAAACACCAGTCGACCACGATCAGGTGTGATGTAAATGAAGTGCTGTGTGATCTGTCAGTGTGGTGATTACCGACAGCCACAGCACTTTAAATGTTTAAACACTGCATTAATCAGGCGCGATCAACCTGATCATACCACAGCGATGGCGCTTTAAAAGTTTTAATCATCACAGCGCTTCTGTGTGATCAGAGAACGCGACGCAGGCATTCTCTGTGAAACGCACCTGCAGCAGAAAAAAAAACACAGAGGGGCTTGCTTTAAAATGCTACGTTTCCAGCCACAAATTAACGGATTTTCCGAGGTCATTTTCAAAAATCAGGGGCTTTATGTGGATTTGTGTCCGTCGGTGGTGGTGAATTGGACTGAAATGAACAAGTCAGATTTACTCTGTGTATGAATGAAACAGTCATTCTGTATAAGGACCGCAACTTTCAGCCAATCAGTGGCCAGCATTAATGGACGGATTTAGTAAATTACAAGAAACATGCCAACAACAGTGGTGGGCACAGATCCGCTAACCGCTAATTATTGAATCTAATGTTTTCATTATTGGATTAGCTTTTCAGATAATTTTGAAAACCATCAGCGGACTAATTATCTTCCGAAAAATTTTGGTCCGATAATTTTTAGACCGCTAACATTTATAAATATAAAGCCTGACATCAAAGATTTGAGTGTAGTAGATGGGCAGTTCTCTCCTCTGCAAACAAAAAAACTAATTTCTTTTGACCCCATACTAGTTTGCTGGCAATGTCACCCAAGTCATTCAGAGGCATACAGTTTTAACTTATGGTTAACATTTTAACCAAACTCATTTCAGACAAGTTATTTAAATTAATGTCATGTCTGAAGTTTTATAAAGTGAAAATATCAGCTATATATTTTAAGCCCCTTTCACATTGGTGTATTCGTAGAGCTGCGTATTGTGGTGTTGTCTTTAATTTCAATACGCCCAAAATGCGCGCGCACTCAGCCTTTTTCCGTGTTCGTAGATCTGCTTGCAGCTGTGTGTGTTCACTTTTTAATGTGTGCACACAGTCATGTGTAGCCCTTGCCGCTATTTAAAACCAGTTCATTCCTCCTGGCTGTGCAGAACACATCACTGCACTTGGAAAACAGTGGACTGTATCATGAGGGTTTTACAGTTTCATTACTGCCGTGTATGTAGCCAAAGCTGCTATTTTCTGCCTCTGTGGAAGTGCACTCTGTTCTCTACTGCACGATGTGGTGCATGTCAGAAACAGTCATTTAACATTATTATTTTTATTTATTATTATTTTTTTGTCTCTGTGGATCATTTTCATTGTGTACAGATGCTGCTGAGTGTGGCTGTAGTAAAAGCTGCTGTGAATGAAGCGCTGTGACTCGTTAAACTTTTAAACCTCCTAAACTACCTTTTTAAACCTGATTTGATCAGACCTGATCGATCAGGACATCTGATCGTCACAGCGCGTATTCAGGTTTGATCAGACCTGATCGATCAGAGCGTTTGATGATCCCACTGACATGCAGCGACGAGGCTTTTATTTTAAAGTCACAGCGCATATTGTTTGATCAGACACAGAGGGAAAGAGAGACAGACAGACAGACAGAGAGAGAGACATGCTGTTTCTGGATTTCTGAGTTGAGGTTCGATTCCCTGTTCTGAGCACACAGAGGTGCTGTGGGCTGTGTGATCCTGTTCTCATGTTCTCAGCTGATTCCTCTAGATTCACGCACTCAGTTTTTGGTTGTGTACAGGAGCGCCGTGTTGCACAGACTTGTATGCAGTAACGCTGTGCTGCACAGACCTGCTTAAAACTGTGTCCATTGCTCTACACTGAAGAAACATAAACAATAAACATGTTTAATTTCTTCAGTCCTATGCGCGTAACCCTCAACATACTGCTGTGTAGGGAGCAAAAACTCGATGCAGAGCTGCTAAAAGTGGGCGGAGAGCTGCTCAGCTCAGCATAGATGATACGCCGCTACGCCGCAATGAGCAGCTCTACGAATACGCCAATGTGAAAGGGGCTTTAGTTTTAAAGTATTGCACTAATTTTGAAGGTTTTAGTGTGGACATTGCTGTGTCCAGGTGCATTATGGGTAATCTCAGTACAGTCACGACAGGAGAAATGCATTTGAGACGCTCTGATCAGGCTCCACACGGACAACAGCAGTAAACCCTAAATTGTGCCAAAAGCTCTCGTGAATATATTCTCTGGGTTTATAGACATTGTTATTGAGGTTGTTTTATCTAAAAATGCCAGAAGAAGCTCAGGTTGCTTCTCCATTATTTTCAATTAGAATCATTGTGAGCTGCAGCGCTCCATGTTTGTTCTTTAACGTCTTGCTTTTGTCAAACACTGACTGTCTTCTTTGTTCCAGAGTAATATATATATAAGATGTCTGAAATTCAGTTTGCGTTTATTAAATTCCACACATCTTAAACGTAGCAGACACAGACTGATTATTTATTTGGAATATTTGCTTTAGCAAGTTTTCAGAGTCTCTACTACCATCTACTGGCCAGCAGTATTTGCCCTAAGTACTAAGCGTCTGGGCACCAGTAGATGGCAGTGTTCTATTTATTTTGACACCAGTTTTATATATATAATCACAACTTGGCTTTGTTTTACAAATACCTTTTTTTACAAATAAAAAATGGCATATTTTACAAAAGCACATTTATATGTAAACACCAACACACACCTCACATTATCTTGTTGGCTTTTACATAGATTGAATGAGTCAACTAATCAGTGTTAACGGAGGCACATTTTACCCATAATCCCTTTGGCATCTGTCTCTGTTTGTTACAAAACTTCAGAATTAGTGCAATATTTAAAATTAAAAGATATATATTTTAACTTTGTACAAATGACAGAATTGACATTAATGGAGTTATTCTATCCTTATTAATTTTATTTATAAATCAAAACCATAAGTCAGCACTGCTTTATTTTCCAAGACCTCCGCCTCACTGCGACACTGCTATTGAGTAGAGAGTTGAGCTTCGCTGCTCCTCTCAGCTGCTTCCCTGCTGTAAGCTATGTGGTAAACAGGAGCTTCCAGCAGAGGGCAGGACGCACAAAGACAGAAGTGCTGACTTATTATTTGGGTCTGTGGTTGTCTTTGACGCTACCAGAAGCGATTCACCTTGTTAGTTGCAAGTGTACCGGAGACAATACTAAAAGTTATCAGTTAGCTGTAGCTTCCAATAATTTTTTGGGTGGTTTATCGGTTTCGCTTCATAAAAAATAACTTTTCAGTTAGCTGATTATCTGTTATCAAAGCTAACTTTTGGTTAGCTGTGCCCACCACTGGCCAACAATCACATAACTTACCTACAACTTATGTCCCGCATGTGTGGGACGTATGAGTTGCACACTGGCATGCGTTGAAAATTTTCAGTATGCCCAAATTTTTTTTGAGGAGCTCAGCTTATTAGGACGTACATCAGTGAGATTCAGTGTGCTTCAGCGTCCTCTTAATTTATAAAAAAAACTTACCCTTAACTTAACTGAACTTATGCCAGCATTTTTTAATACGATTGGCATACACTGGCTAAATCGTCAAGGTGTGACAAGGCCTTAATGTGGAGTTACGTCAGAAAGAGCATCCGGAGTAAAACTTGTGCCAATTCAACATGCATTACCACCTCAGGTTTGCTGTAGCGACCTCGAATGCAAACAAAGCAGCCAAAGGGACTGACTTTACTTTGTAGGTAAGTGAAGAGTGTTACTGATATGGGGACACTTTCTGCTTTTGAACATTTTGTCAAACCTGCCCAGTACCCAGTGCTTATTTGTTTTGAATGTACATGTCTTTCAACACATTAGTGTGGTTTTGCACATCCGCAGGGCACAGATGAACTAACTGTTCATCTGTTGTTCTCTGATGTTAAAGTTCCTTTGGGTTCTCAATTTTTTCACTCTGGGTCACCACAGCTAATCAAAGGCAGATCTGCATGTTGATTTGGCACAAGTGTTATACCAAGCATGAAGTCAAAGGAATAGGAGACCGTAGTCTTGTTTGAACCCTCCATGATATTGCGTTTGATATTGCGATTGACTACTTACGGAGACCTCCATTTAATACAGTGAGGAAAATAAGTATTTGAACACCCTGCGATTTTGCGAGTTCTCCCACTTAGAAATCATGGAGGGGTCTGAAATTTTTATCTTAGGTGCATGTCCACTGTGAGAGACATAAACTAAAAAAAAAAATCCAGAAATCACATTGTATGATTTTTTTGAATAATTTATTTGTATGTTACTGCTGCAAATAAGTATTTCAACACCTGTGAAAATCAATGTTAATATTTGGTACAGTAGCCTTTGTTTGCAATTACAGAGGTCAACGTTCCTGTAGTTTTTCACCAGGTTTGCACACACTGCAGCAGGGATTTTGGTCACTCCTCCATACAGATCTTCTCCAATCTTTCAGGTTTGGAGTTTCGCTCCCTCCAAAGATTTTCTATTGAGTTTCAGGTCTGGAGACTGGCCAGGCCACTCCAAGACCTTGAAATGCTTCTTACTGAGCCCCTCCTTAGTTGCCCTGGCTGTGTGTTTTGGGTCATTGTCATGCTGGAAGACTCAGCCATGACCCATCTACAATGCTTTTACTGAGGGAAGAAGGTTGTTTGCCAAAATCTTGCAATACATGACCCCATCCATCCTCCCTTCAATATGGTGCAGTCGTCCTGTCCCCTTTGCAGAATAACACCCCCAGAGTATGATGTT
Source organism: Thalassophryne amazonica (assembly GCF_902500255.1). NCBI lineage: Eukaryota > Metazoa > Chordata > Actinopteri > Batrachoidiformes > Batrachoididae > Thalassophryne > Thalassophryne amazonica. The sequence goes on from NC_047107.1 coordinate 82,948,435, forward strand.
TCCACCCCCATGCTTCACGGTTGGGATGGTTTCTTGGGGTTGTTTCTAAACATGGTAAGCTCTATTCTGGTCTTATCTGACCACATGACCCTTCTCACCATGCCTCCTCTGGATCATCCAGATGGTCACTGGTGAACTTCAACGGGCCTGGACATGTGCTGGCTTGAGCAGAGGGACCTTGCTGCCCTGCAGGATTTTAAAGCATGACAGCATCATGTGTTACTAATGTAATCTTTGTGACTGTGGTCCCAGCTCTCTTCAGGTCATTGATCAGGTCCTCCTGTGTAGTTCTGAGCTTTCTCAGAATCATCCTTACCCCACAAAGTGAGATCTTGCATGGAATCCCAGACCGAGGGAGATTGACAGTCATCTTGTGTTTCTTCCACTTTCTAATAAATAATCATAACAGTTGTTGTCTTCTGCCAAGCTGCTTGCCTGTTGTCCTGTAGTCCATCCCAGCCTTGTGCAGGTCTACAGTTTTGTCCCCGGTGTCCTTAGACAGCTCTTTGGTCTTGGCTGTGGTGGACAGGTTGAAGTGTGATTGATTGAGTGTATGAACAGGTGTCTTTTATACAGGTAACAAGTTCAAACAAGTGCAGTTAATACAGGTAAAGAGTGCAGAATAAGAGGGCTTCTTAAAGAAAAATTAACAGGTCTGTGTGAGCCAGAATTCTTGCTGGTTGGCAGGTGTTCAAATACTGATTTGCAGCAGTAACATACAAATAAATTATAAAAAAATCATACATTGTGATTTCCGGAATTTTTTTTTTTAGATTATGTCTCTTTCAGACCCCTCCATGATTTCTAAGTTGGAGAACTTGCAAAACCGCAGGGTGTTCAAATACTTATTTTCCTCACTGTTAATGAATGCTCACAATAAAAACCTACTGTTTTTTGTACTTGAACAAATGTCACATATCATTGTGTTAGTTTTCACTGAAACCAGTCAGGTTTATATTTTAAAATGTCTGACCAGATAACTTGCATGCAATCCATTTCTAGTGTTAAAACGGTTTTTAGTGGAGTTCTCTTGCATACAATGGCCAAATAAAATACTATTTTACAATTTTGGTCATGTGTGTAATAGTAATAATGCTTTAATTACCACAGGCCCAGTTCCAGCAGTTACAGAAGTTATGAAAAAAGCAGGCCTTTCTCTCCCTGACATGGATCTAGTGGAGGTATGCCCCTATAGCAGCATTAACATGCATCATGCGTTGTTGTCTTCCTTGTTGAGTTTATTATGTTTGTTGTGTTATTGTGTTAGAAGGTGGTTATTATGGTGTCACTTGGGTTCACAGGTGAATGAAGCTTTTGCACCGCAGTATCTGGCTGTTTCCAAGGCTCTTGGATTGGATCCAGAAAAGAGCAACGTTAACGGTGGTGCGATCGCCATTGGACACCCTCTTGCTGCATCAGGAACACGCATTACTAGTCACCTCGTTCATGAGCTCAGGTAACATTATCATTGCTAACATTATGCACAGTATGTCATTTGAGTTGTTGGTAATCTTTGATACCTTGAAATAATAAATATTCTTTTATGCAGACGGCGAGGGGGCAGATATGCTGTTGGCTCTGCCTGTATTGGTGGTGGCCAGGGCATTGCCATCATCCTTGAAAAGTGCTGATTAAAGAAGAAGATGCTGATGTGTTCAAAAGAACCCCTGGATTAGAACATGATGAACCTTGGCATATAGTCAAGATTAGAAGAGCGCTGGCATTTGCCTTAAAATATTTATCATGCTCTAAATTAGGTATTGGTTCTTGTTACAAGTGTGCCTGCAACAAATATTGGTATTTACAGAGCTTATGTGTACCAAGGCACTCGTCTTCAGGTAAGTTTAAAATTCCATTATTTTGATGGGCAAATTTACATGTTAAAATCAAACTTTGACACGTTTCAGCGTCAAGCCTTTGTCAGGAAATGGACAAACAGCTGAGTCAAGTTTTAACATGCGAGTTTAGCAGCAGGTGCAGACATTTAGCCCATCAGTCTGCCAGTGGCAGTCATAATCACTATGTTAAATTTTGTCAAAAATCAGACGGACAGCAGGGGTCTTATCCCCAACCCAGCAGAATAACAGTCCATTGCCACAGTGATACATTAATTAAATGAAAAAGATGTACCCCACACAATTCATACACTGATGTATAAAATACATACCTTATGCCACAAATGTTTCCAAGGCACCTTAGAGGAAACTTTTGAGGAAATTACTAAATTGTAGGTCTTCAATAAGACCTGGCTAATAGGTCACCCTCAACTGGAACATCCAAAAACTTTCACTGATTTGTTTTATCATATTGCTTCCGAGTATGGAATGTGGTATATGATCAATAACTAGCTCTCAGAATAGAAGGGCCGCTGTAACATTTTTATTTAAAATGGCGAGCCATTGGCTAGTCATCATTATTTGTCCTTATTGCATACTTATCAGACACTCTAGTAAGTAAAGTTTATTTATATAGCAATTTGCCAGATAAAAATCACAAAGTGCTTCACATAAGAACACAGAAATTAAAAACAGCAGAAACACAAAAGTAGGTAAAAGCCAGCCTATACAAATAGGTCTTGACCTTCACGTTAGGTTTTGACAGAGTCCACAGAGCGTAGGTCAAAAGGCAGTGCATTCTACAATTTAGGTGCCACAACCTCGAATGCACAGTCTCCCCTGGTCTTCCGCTGTGACCTAGGCACAACCAACAGGCCCAGGTCCGAAGATCTCAGAGACCTGCTTATTATAACACATGGGTATAAAACTTCAGTGATGTGAGTTGGCATTTGACTGTGCAGGGCTCTAAAAGTCAGCACCAGAATTTTAAATTGCAGTCTGAAATGGATGAGGAGCCAGTTTAAGGTGGACAGAATCGGTGTTACATGGGACCTCTTTGATGACCCTGTAAGAAGCCTTGCCACTGCCTTCTGGGCCCTTTGTAAGGGGTCCAGAGAGGCCTTGCTAAGGCTAATGAACGAGTTACAGTAATCAAGACGCGAGGAGACAAATGCATGAATAATCTCCTCCAACTCAGCCCTAGACGCAGTGCTGCTCAGACGGCAATAATACACAAATGAAAGAAACAAGATTGTGCCAGGCGGGTAACATATGTGTCAAAGTTGAGGGAATGATCAAACATAACACACATTTATCACTGCTGAGCATGCAAAAGGGGCCAGAGAGCCAAGGATCCTAACCACAGAGGGAACAAACTCATCAGGGGCACAAACAAGGACCTCGGTTTTTGCTGTATTAAGAGACAAATAACAAATAGCCGCCATCCATCCTCCAATAACCTCAACACAGTTCTAAAAAACAGATACTCTAGTAACCTTTTGAGGAGTAAATGAAATATCCAACTGGATGTTATCAACATAACAGTGATATGAAACATCTTTAAAAGAGCTCAAGACATGACCATCCATCCATTTCATCCATCCATTTTCTTCCGCTTTATCCGGAGTCGGGTCGCGGGGGCAGCAGCTCAAGCAAAGCCGCCCAGACCTCCCGATCCACACACACCTCCCCCGGCTCCTCCGGGGGAACCCCAAGGCGTTTCCAAGCCAGCCAAGAGATATAGTCCCTCCAACGTGTCCTGGGTCTTCCCTGGGGCCTCCTCCCAATGGGATGTGCCCGGAACACCTCTCCAGCAAGGCGTCCAGGGGGCATCCGGAAAAAGCCACCTCAGCTGACTCCTTTCGACGTGGAAGAGCAGCGGCTTGACTCCGAGCTTCAAGACGTGACCAATTGGGAGCAAATACAAAACAAATAAAGTAGGTCCCAGAACAGAGCCCTGAGGTACACCACAGGATAGCATGGCAGAAGAAGACATAAATTTGTTGTAGCAACAGCAAAACACCTGTTAGAAAGGTAAGCTGCAAACCCAGAGATGCCCACCCAAGTCCTTAGTCTCTATATTAAAACACCTGTCAAAAGCTGCAGAGAGATCCAAAAGAACAAGTACAGAATATTCACCTGCATATCTACACATTAAAATATCATTATCATCTTACAGACTTTTACATTTGACCGCATTAGAGCAGTGATTGCACTGACCACACTGGAAACTGTCACAGTGTTTGGATGGGAGCCAGGTACTTTAGGCGGGGCTCCTGGTAAATTCAAGCCTATCACTCAAAGTAGGTGAACGCTTAAAGCTAAAAATGGGAGCCTCTGAGAGGATATTTCTTAATGAGGCGTCACTGTGAATTATCTGAACTCGACACAAACATTAACCTGCAGATGTTATACAGAAGGCTACATCTCAAAGCCTCGTATAGTATGAGCTGTTGCCCCTCAGTAACTGTTAATGACTCTGATAAAACTGAACCACAAGGGACTTTTTGCTAAGAAAGTTGGTTTTGAAGTTGAGAAGCTTTTGGACCTTAAAGTTGATGGCAACCTATTATCCAGGTTTTAATGAAATCTAGAATTTAGTCATTTCTTCTAAAGACTATTTGCGGTATACGTATTACTTCATATGTGTGTTGGGTGGGATCTGTATTTCTCATTGTATCAATGGACTTTTACTTTGCTGAGTTGGGTATAAGGCCCCCTGCTGCTCGTCAGATTTTTTTTTTTTTTTTTTGTACAGCAATTTGACACTGATTAGATTGTGACGGCCATTGGTAGATTAATAGCAGTGATGTTTAAACCTGAGTTGTAGCAGTTGTTTGCTCATTTACCAAAGGAGGCTTAATGCCAGAGCACGTCAAGGTGCTTGATTTTTAATATGTAAACTTGCCCATCAAAATAAAAGCATTTTAAACTTCTCTAAAGATCAATGCCTTAGTACACATAAGTGCTTGTTAATACTAACCTTTCAGTTTTCCAAAAATTTGTATTTCTGTGAAAATGTCAATAAAACACTTCTTTTGATGGAAACAGTGTGTTTATGTATATTTGTGTGTGTGTGTGTGTGTGTATATATATATATATATATATATATATATATATATATATATATATATATATATACATAACAGAGGCCTGGGAGTTTGAGGGTTACATGCAGTATCTTAATTGTTCGCAGGACTGCACACTTCTGGACAGAGACCTCTGATGTGCCTGGAAACTGTTCAAGCCACATTCCAATTTGGGGGTTACAGCTCCTAGTGCTCCTATTACCACTGGGGCCACTTTAGACTTTACCTTCCACATCTGTTCCAGTTACTCCTTCAGCCCTTGGCACTTCTCTGTTTTCTCGTGTTCCTTTCTGATGTTGCTGTTGCAATACCATACTGTGTGAGAATAACACCTTAGTATCCAGTGAGTCTACTTCAACCCTTGTGAATTGAAAAAAGGCTGATTTTTATTATTATTATAACAATGAATGGAGTACCAATCGAGCCACCATCCCCTCTCTGGACAGCAATCCAACATCCATACTTTAATGATAGCAGGAACTTACATAAACAAAAACAGAACATGCTAACTCTGAACCAAACCTGTGACCTTGCTGTGATGCAAGAGTGTTAACCACTGCAGCATTGCACTTCCCATCAACTATAACAGTCTAGCTGAAGATGCCTTTTGTTTTATTCTTCTCCAATAGAATTGATTTATTTTCTATACTTGCTTACTCCAATTTAGGGTCATGGGGAAGCTGGAGTGTACATTTACACATGTAAGATATTTGATCTCAAATTTCCTCTTTTCAAAATTTAACTTTTGATAATCTTTTGAATTTATCAAGAAAAATGTCCATTGTAATTGGTAGTACAACTTCCAAGTGTAAATTTTGCATAATGAATTTCTTTGGGTTTCACACTGCTGTGCACTTGGCAAAAGTAGTTAGTCTTACCTTGAGCTAAAATAAACTTAATTTGACCAGTTTACAAATACTTTACTACTACTGTTAATAATAATAATGGACTAATTTGTTCAAAGCATTGTATTTATGTTTTCACTGAAGAGGAAAAAAAGCCAGACATACACGCTAAGGACAATAATTGTTTCCAATTGTCATCTGGGCAATCCCTTGAGGGTGAGGAAGATTGTCTCTTGATGAATTCCCGGATGGGATGGTGGACACAATCTAGAGATGTCTACGCGTGGGTGTGGGAATGTTGCACGCTGACAAACGCATGGTCCTTGACAGATACCTAGCTTGGTGCGATGGCTTGGAAATCTCAGACATTTAGGATCTGAGGACCTGTTGCAGCCTTCGTCCACCTTCACAGCCATTGGGTTATCCCCACCTTCGATCCACCAACCATTGAGGACTTCCTGTTTCACCAGAGCCCCCTCATCTCATGTTCAGGAATCCTGTTAGCCCTTTAGGATTAACAGTCATGGGCAAAAAAGGTCCACACCGTATTTCACCCCAACAAGCAATCTCCTACTTGATCCATTACCCTGGTTTCCCAACGTGGACGAGGGGTTGGATTTTGACACCATTGTTTCCCATATCTACCACAGTATAATGGAGCTGAAAACATGATGCATTTAAGTGTCCCGTTGCTTTAATCCTTAAATAAGGAACACAAATAAAATAATATTTGTCATTTAGCGTGCGTGTGCGTTTGCGCATGATGGCATTTAAGAGTCTGGGAACACATTTGGACTACAGGGATTTTAAAATATTTTTTAATTATTACGTCAAAGATAAATATATACGATAGACGGAGGAAGTTCACAAGATTTTTTGATTATTATTTGTTTCAGAATATAGACATTATTTGAAAAGTTTTTCAACTTTATCCACCTTTTACCTTTGTCAAAAATACGACCCAAAAAACTACAACGACCATAATACTAGTGGAAAACGTGAACGTCATCGTGCCTGCGTCCTTATATACGTAACATCCCCGGATGTCGGCCTTTTTTCATAGTTAAGGTAAGGGTCTATTCCATTTGTGTTTCTGTGGCTATAAAATCGGCGTTAATCTGCTTTCCAAAACAAAGATGACATTCATCAAATGTCCAGAAACACATCGGTGGGCCCAAATGAGCCGTCAGATGTCGTTATTGCTGTAGATAATTGTTGCCTGCCGTAATAAAGTATGGTTTATCGGGAGTCATAGGCCGCCGGCTAGCCTAGCCTTTTCCGTGTCTGAACCATAAGCTGGGTAGCTAATATAAGCATGTAGTTCGTTACCAGCTGTCAAGTCTATATGTTTTCCTTTAAAATCCTGCTTCCACTCTTGCAGCAAGAATTTGTGAATGGCAATCTGTTTCTAATGGGCTAATCGTTAGCTAATGCAAGTTGTCATGCTCCCTATGCGTCACCGATACTTTCAGTAGGAGTTAAAAGTTTAAGCAGTTTTTTTTTTTCTTTCTAGTATGTTAACATTTGTAATGTGTGCCTGCAGAAATGGCATGGGCAGTACTAACGTGTACATATTGTTACTGAAGCAATGTTGGTCTTGTAAGATAGGGCAGTAGTTAAAAAAAAATCCAACCAAGGCTTAAATATCCCCTTTGACAAATGGCTACCTCTAAAGCAAAATATCTAATTGTATAGCTTTCTTTGTGTGTGGGATTCTCATGGCACTGTATACCTTACAGTTTTTCAGATGGCAGAAAGAGATAAACTGCCAAGAAAAAGCACGGGAGCCGAAACCCGGTTTTGGCCCGTGGCATTGGCCGCTATTCCCGTTCTGCCATGTATGGCCGCAGGGCCATGTACAAGAGGAAGACCAAGACCACTAAGACGAAGGTGAGTGCAAAACTGATGGAACTTGTCTTGTATGGCAACAACTTATTTTTGATGTTGACAAGTGGTATTTTATTTAGGTGGAGAAGAAGATTAAGAAGAGGCCTCAAGCTACCGTTATAAAGACTGTTGGAGGAGACAAGAATGGAGGCACCCGAGTTGTCAAACTACGCAAGATGGTAAGTGCTGTTGTAGGTTTCCTTTTAAAACTAAAGGTGCAAGTTTTTGCATTTGTTTGATTCCTTAAATTTGGTCTGTGTTTGACATTATTATGTCATTATTAATCAGGTGAAAATTCAACATCAGTACCATATTGAGAGGTGCAAATATTTGTAAATGTTAGACTTTTCTATTGAAATCTGGGACAAAGAATAGTGTACAGACTGCAATCAAAAAGGAGTTAAATGAATGCAACCTCAGTTGCTAACATAAATAAATCAAACTTTATTCTATGCAATGTACAGGGCTGTGAAAACGCTGTGGATCCGCGACATTCCGCGGATTTCATCATGGTGGGGGGTGTTTGTGTTTCACTCTGTAATTGTGATAGTCACTGAGTTTTTAAATGTTTATCGCAAAATGTTCTTTTAAGACCACGGCCGTCCACGGACACTGATCTGTGTTTTACAGATACAAATCAGTGTCCCCTGATCTGCGTTTCGAGGAGAAAAAAGCCTGGCTGTTGTGATAGTTGTCGTGAAGTGGGATTGGTTGGTTGCTGCAGCGACGCTTAAGCTAAACGCAGCATGTGGACATCGCAAACCTTTAGAGCTCTAAAGTTTTTAAAAGAAGAATTGTGCAGCATGTCTGTGTCACGGACCAACATTGGACAGAGAGAAGATGGCGAGAAAGATTGTTTTAAAAAGTCTGATAAGGACAAGAATCCGTGGAATTGTCACTGGCTTCATGAACGCAGATGAAAGATGAGAAAAGCTAACTGTGCCATCAGGAAACACGGTAAGAATTTTTTCTCCCAGGAAATAAACATTGTGCTGTTCAAACAGGATTTTAGAAAACATTGTGACTTTTTTCATTAATCTAGACTTTCTTTTATTGGGGGAAAAAAAGACTGGCTTTGAATGGATTTACAATGAGTTTTTATTAATGTAGACTTTTTTCATGGGAAAAAGACACTGTGGCTTTGAGTGGATTTACAGGAATTTACACAATTTATGGCTTTGCGTTAATGTATAATTTGGTTTACAATTAAAAGGAAAATCATTCTAGGTCTTACTTCTACATCATATTCTGTTATTTCAACATAATCATTGACGGTTCAAATTAAAGGTTGAATAAAGGATCATTTAAATATGCATTAATTTTGAGATTTTTTGTTCCAGGAGATGCTGAAAATGTATCATTAGATAAAAAATTAATTTGGTTTGTGGGATCCCACGGGGCCCTCCTGCGGGCCTATGCCCCCACACCCCTGGCAAATTTTCTTCAGATTTCACAGTTTTCATTTCACAGCCCTGATGTAGCAAAATGCATAAACTTAGCATTAAAATTGCACCAATTTGGCATCAGTTTACCCCACATTGCTTTTTGGTGTACAGCAGTATAGTGTTTGTGCTGATTGCACTTGTCCCTTGGAACTTGGTAGTAAATGTGGGAAAAAGAAATGACAGTTTTCTGCATGTGCTACCACAGCCCCGCTATTACCCTACCGAGGATGTCCCCCGTAAACTGAGAAGCCATGGGAAGAAGCCCTTCTGCCAACACAAGAGGAAGCTGCGTGCCTCTATCACCCCAGGAACTGTCCTCATTCTGCTCACTGGTCGTCACCGTGGAAAGGTGAGAACAGTTTCTAGCACAAGCTTTCATGTGGTTTATTGGTGGTTCTAGGTTAAAGTTTGGCCCTTGAGACCAGAGGGGCCTCGGTTCATTTCCTGGTCTGCCTGAGATTCAGAAATGCAGTCCATTTACATTACATTTGCATGCAGTAGGGCATATGGATCATCCATTTTGCACAGAATTGAACACATGTCAATGGCACACAGTCACATAGTATTACTGAATCACAAAGTTTCTGTCTGTGTTGTTGGGGAATGCATTTTATCTTTCAGTTTCCAAAACGTGAGAGACCACACACGTGAAGATAAAAAAATCATAGATCTAACAGTGTTGGTTGTACATTGTGTGGTGTTCAGCCAAACGATAAGGACAACACCACCACACACGGAACAGATTTCACACACGAACATTCCCAGCTCAGACAGGAAATCTCGCAAAATCTCTCGAGATTAATCATGACTTCAGAGTAAACAAACAGGTACTTTGTGGACTATTTAAAACAGGGGGAAAAATGATACAAAAGAAAAGGTGTTCTTTAAAGGAGTGGAGACAGCGCGACCACTGGACTTTCTGGTAAGTCAGAACAGCTGTTTTGATTTTATTTTCCGCTCTGTATGTCCGTCACCTCGCTTTCTGATTGGCTGCACGTCACATTCAGCAGGCTGCGCGCTCGTTTTGGTCGAAGGACAACACACGCTGCGATATCAGGCCAAAAAAATCCAACATGTTGAATATCCCCGATTTGCGATTGGAGCGCCCCTGACGTCCTTCCGGGCAGATCAGAGCGCTCTTAACACACCACACACGACAGGAATATCTGATAAGATTATCTTTAGCATTATCACGATTGTCGGGGTGTCCTTAAGATTGTCGGAAGGGAAAGATGGGTCCGATATCGGCCTAATTATCCTGCCGTGTGATCCAGGCCTTAGAAGAACAAAGCAATTTCAAACAAATTTTTTGAAATGCCTTATTTCGCTGGTGCAGACTACTGCATATGGGTAATGAAATATACAGAAATTTGTTTATTTGTATTTGCTGTCCAGTGACTGATGGAACAAGCTGCCTGCAGTCACAGAAAGGGTGGTATCACACTCCATCAGGATCCTTGTGGACAATAATCCTTAAGATTTTAATGGTAGGGCTACTTAGCGGTTGGTCCAGTACTTTAACATTATTCTTATCTGTAATTTTTTTTTTTTTTTTTGAGAAAAAAGGATCACATTAACAATAGAATTAACAATGCTTCCTTTTCTATATACCATATTTTCTGGAGTACCTCACTTTACAAACACACATACACACACACACACAGTAAAACTCGTGTGTGTATAATGGATTCAGGTGGACCAGTTTCCATTATAATTGAAATCAGTCATATGTATGTAACGGATTAGTTACAGTCCTGAGGGGCCGAAGGATCTACGAGGAATTCCCAGCGCCAATTACGCTTGCATATTTCCTTGATTAAAAGCCTGTCCTTGAATCAGGACCTGCCTCATTTAATGACTGGGACAAAACTTTGAATAAAATAAACACCTGCATTAAATAAATGCTAGCCTTAAAAAGATTGCATTTGGTCAAGTCACTCCTCCAAACCAATGGTATGGTATGGTAAGTACAAATTCCCTCTGTGAACTGCGGGTCATTTGAGCGTCTTTTTGACTTTGTGTTGTGAAGTTGGTCGTATTTGCGGACTTTTCTGCCTAACATATTTGATCCATGATCGAAATGTAATCGCTGTGCGCACTGCAAAAACTTTTAAAATATGACGGAAGAGGAAGAAGTGAAAGCAGAACAGTGATTAATCACAGCCTTTTGCAGTGCCCATCATTTAGCAGCCACGCGGATTTGCAGTACCACACACTATGCATTGTCCTGTGACTTCCACTTGGGTGTGACAGTTTTTGAAAAAAACTAAAATATTATCTAATAATGGGCTAATGAATTTTGATGAAAGTGCACAAACAGAAGATCCCAAATTTAAGAGCTGGTAATACAGAAAAAAGTGTGATTTATAATCTGGTAAATACTGTACCAACAGTCAAGCACAACCACACTTTTGAGCATTTAACTCTACCACTTTTGGTTCTGTGTGCAAGAGAAAGAATGGCTGATCAATTTTCTTTTGATGTTAAGTATAAAAAGAAAAGAAAAATGGCTAATCAGCTATTCTCTCAAATGCTCAATTAAAGGCTTCGTTCTCACAGTTGCATGGACACAAATACACAAGCTCCCAGTGAGAGACATAGTTGAGCCAGCTGGTTCCAAGGCACTCTGCAAGCAGTTGTGCAGACACACCGACAAACACGAGCTAACAGCGAGACACAAAGACTGGTGACGCAACAAGACGACCTGAGGTCAGCTCTGCACCCAAGGCTGCAAACAAGGGAGTGAGCTCTTACAGTGCCTTGCGAAAGTATTCTGCCCCTTGGCATTTCACACATTTTGATTTATTCATGCCATTTCAAATGCAAAAAGTAAATCAGGCTTCTCAATATAAAAATTACGTAAAATTATCTTAAACTCAAAACAAATCTCTACAACTTGATATAAATTCATTTAAAATATAAAAGCCAAAATGATGGGTTAAGTAATGGGCCCCTACATCAGTTATGAAGAAATGCAAACACTATGTCACTCTATGGTAAATCTGCATGGAGTAGACAGTTCTCAAAAACTGAGTGACTGTGCAACAAGGAGAAGAGTGAGGAAAGACACCCAGACAACCCAGAAGAAGTTATAGGCATCTGTGGTTGTGATTTGAGAAATTGTGCATGGTGCATGTTTTGCATTTTGTATTCCCAGTTATACAGCTTCATGATGAAGTGATACAGAGGGTTTTCTTTCACCAAAACATTAAATCTAGGCTTGTACATGTGTGATAACACATGTACCTTCTGGCAAATTGTAGCTGAATTTTCAGGTCTTCTTTTTAAGAAAATCCTCCTCTGTACCACTTCATCATAAGTTCTGGTTTTTCAGTAGATTGAAGAAATCACATGCTTAATTTTAAGTGTCAAAGGACTCTGATCTACTTAAGTGTCATGCAAAACAAATATTTTCTAGTCATACAGTTGAAAGAATATTTTCATTTGTTGACAGATGGAATGTACCATTCAACTCTGCTGCGTCTCATCAAATATGTTCCATCTTTCAACTTTTGCAGCTATTATTGTACTCAAACATATATTTTTAAAATAAGACACCTAAGTAGAGCAGTGTAATTTGATACCTTAAAATTAAACAAGTGTTTCTTCTAGGAAATGTGAACCTGACAGCAGCAGGTACAGACAGCTTTGAGTCAGCACAGCAGTCAACTCCATCCCGCAGGTGAGCCGTCGACACACCGTTGAGCAGAGGAAGCGGTGCTGGGCACGGAAGCAGACTGTGGAAGCACCAGTCTGCTTTACTGAATCCAGCAAATAATGGCAGTAGGAACTTGTCCAGTTCTTCATCTAACAGCGTTTCTATGGCTGTTAATGTCTCTGGCAACACTGCGTAAACGAACTAATGTGCTTATGGCATACTGGATTTAGCTTCCTCATATCCATTTTTTTTTTAAGGTGTGTGGGGGGAGGTCATTCAATGGAGCAAACCATATGGGATAAAAATGCACATTAAATGACGTCAGTTATACAGTTGACTACAACCCCTGGCAAAAATTATGGAATCACCGGCCTCGGAGGATGTTCATTCAGTTGTTTAATTTTGTAGAAAAAAAGCAGATCACAGACATGACACAAAACTAAAGTCATTTCAAATGGCAACTTTCTGGCTTTAAGAAACACTATAAGAAATCAGGAAAAATAATTGTGGCAGTCAGTAACGGTTACTTTTTAGACCAAGCAGAGGGAAAAAAAAATATGGACTCAATTCTGAGGAATAAATTATGGAATCACCCTGTAAATTTTCATCCCCAACACTAACACCTGCATCAAATCAGATCTGCTCGTTAGTCTGCATCTAAAAAGGAGTGATCACACTTTGGAGAGCTGTTGCACCAAGTGGACTGACATGAAACATGGCTCCAACACGAGAGATGTCAATTGAAACAAAGGAGAGGATTATCAAACTCTTAAAAGAGGGTAAATCATCACGCAATGTTGCAAAAGATGTTGGTTGTTCACAGTCAGCTGTGTCTAAACTCTGGACCAAATACAAACAACATGGGAAGGTTGTTAAAGGCAAACATACTGGTAGACCAAGGAAGACATCAAAGCGTCAAGACATAAAACTTAAAGCAATATGTCTCAAAAATCGAAAATGCACAACAAAACAAATGAAGGAATGGGAGGAAACTGGAGTCAACGTCTGTGACCGAACTGTAAGAAACCGCCTAAAGGAAATGGGATTTACATACAGAAAAGCTAAACGAAAGCCATCATTAACACCTAAACAGAAAAAAACAAGGTTACAATGGGCTAAGGAAAAGCAATCGTGGACTGTGGATAACTGGATGAAAGTCATATTCAGTGATGAATCTCGAATCTGCATTGGGCAAGGTGATGATGCTGGAACTTTTGTTTGGTGCCGTTCCAATGAGATTTATAAAGATGACTGCCTGAAGAGAACATGTAAATTTCCACAGTCATTGATGATATGGGGCTGCATGTCAGGTAAAGGCACTAGGGAGATGGCTGTCATTACATCATCAATAAATGCACAAGTTTACGTTGATATTTTGGACACTTTTCTTATCCCATCAATTGAAAGGATGTTTGAGGATAATGAAATCATTTTTCAAGATGATAATGCATCTTCCCATAGAGCAAAAACTGTGAAAACATTCCTTGCAAAAAGACACATAGGGTCAATGTCATGGCCTGCAAATAGTCTGGATCTTAATCCAATTGAAAATCTTTGGAAGTTGAAGAAAATGGTCCATGACAAGGCTCCAACCTGCAAAGCTGATCTGGCAACAGCAATCAGAGAAAGTTGGAGCCAGATTGATTAAGAGTACTGTTTGTCACTCATTAAGTCCATGCCTCAAAGACTGCAAGCTGTTATAAAAGCCAGAGGTGGTGCAACAAAATACTAGTGATGTGTTGGAGCGTTCTTTTGTTTTTCATGATTCCATAATTTTTTCCTCAGAATTGAGTGATTCCATATTTTTTCCCTCTGCTTGGTCTAAAAAAGTAACCGTTACTGACTGCCACAATTTTTTTTTCCTGATTTCTTATAGTGTTTCTTAAAGCCAGAAAGTTGCCATTTGAAATGACTTTAGTTTTGTGTCATGTCTGTGATCTGCTTTTTTTCTACAAAATTAAACAACTGAATGAACATCCTCCGAGGCCGGTGATTCCATAATTTTTGCCAGGGGTTGTATTTCTCTGTATAATGGGGCAATTTTTTTTTCTCTGCTAAACCTTAAAGAGCATATGTATGGTAAACTGACCTGTTGTGGTCTTCTGAAACAGTTGATAGATGTATTTTATAACAAAAACAGGAGCGATGCTAATGCGTTAGCATATCTATGGCATTTTCAATGTTAAAGTTAGCATTAGCATCAAATGCGTTACAAATTGTAATATTAATTTATTTCTATTTATTAAAAAGTAAAATACCAGACAATATAAAGTTTGTTAAAAAGGAGTGTCTGTTAATTTTAATATTTTTGACTTTAAGAAGAGTATGTTGTTGATAGTGATATTATGAATGACCCGTATTGCCCTTTTTTGAAGAATAGTTGATTTAATTGAATTCATAGTTATTGCCCCAGATATCTACACAGTAATTGAAATCCAGTAAGACAGTGGAACAGTGTAGGATACTGAGTGATTTGTGATCTAGAACATGTTTTGCTTTGTTTAACACTGAAATGCTTGAAAATTTGGTTTATATATATATATTTGATGTGTGGTTTCCAACTGATTTTCTCATCCATTACTGCCCCAAGAAATTTTTCATTAACCCTTTCAAGCTTTTTCAAGTTTTCAGAGCTGCTAGAATGAAAAACAAAATTGGGGTTTCAGCTTTTTTTTTTTTTTTTTTTTTCTCACCACTTTCATTCCTGCAATCAAATGACAAGGATATATTTAGGTATCATATACTCCCAGTTTTTATTTGTTCCTCATCAATTGAAAATTGTTTGACAGTCTTCTTTGTGTTTTTTTTTTTTTTTAGCGTGTGGTGTTCCTGAAGCAACTCTCAAGTGGTCTCCTGCTTGTGACTGGTAGGAACTTGAGTTTTTCTCTGAAGACTCATTTATACAGTGACATCTGCAATGCAGTACCACACACTATGCATTGTCCAGTGCTTCTTGCATCAAGCTGGTCATTTTGTCTCTTGTAGCCAATGTGACCAAGGGGTGATGGGGTCCTAGCCATCTTGGCAGCATTGTAAACAATGCTGTGGGAGCACCCTCTGATGGCCAAATTATGTAATGGCGCCATTTCCAACCTCTCTCTCTCTCTCTCTCTCTCTCTCTCTCATATCAGCAGTACAATACCGATACAGCTGTGTGCCTAAAAGGCGTGTAACTAATATATTTGGTCAGGCTCTAGTTTGTGTGTTCTCCCTGTGTATGTGCGGGTTTCCTCCCGCTGTCAAAACAAGCACTTTTGGTTATTTCACCTTGTACATAGACTTTCAACTTGAGTGACATCCAGTATAAAACTTTTTCCACTGGGTCACATCTGCATATTGACTTAAGGACAGGCCCTCGGTGTAGTTAAAAAGCACGGGTAGCGTTGTGGACAGTTGTATTGAATGTGTGGCAGTGTTGTAGGCCATTAGTGCATCTAAAACCTGAAGTCATTATACACATTTGCATCAAGCCTATATTTCTTATTTAGAATAGCTCTGAATCACAACAGAAATTCATCACGTAATGTATGAATTAAATGACACATTGATTAACAATTTAATTTCCAATGCAAAGGTCTCTGACTGTAATCTATTAGGACGAAATACACTAAGGTTTTATTTGTGTAAACTCTTGTTTTTTTTTTTTTTTTTTCTCGGCCAGCTGTGGACATCGAGATACTAATGGTCAACATAACCTGGCTACACTATAACCCTGTTGGCAATGAGATTTTGTGCTTGCTCTTATCAAATAATTTTTCTTGTTTGAACACTTTTAGGCCCTCTTGTCCTGAGCAGAGTTCCACTGCGTCGGGCACATCAGAAGTTTGTTATTGCCACCAAAACAAAAGTTGACATCTCTGGCATGAAAATCCCCAAAAATTTGAATGATGCCTACTTCAAGAAGAAGAGGCTGAGGAGGCCACGTCACCAGGAGGGGGAGATCTTTGATACAGAGAAAGAGGTGAGGCAGTGTTCTTATTATGTGTACTACTGTACAAATTTTCACCATTTCTGTGAGATGTCGCTAAAGAGCAACCCTGACTTCATCCTGCTTTCCTTAACCTGTAGAAGTACCAGTTGACAGAGCAGAGGAAGGAGGACCAAAAGGCTGTTGACTCACAGCTCATGCCCCTCGTCAAGAAGGTACCTCAGCTGAAAGGGTACCTGCGCTCTACTTTCTGCCTGTCAAATGGTGTCTACCCACACAAGCTGGTTTTCTAAATGTTGCAATAAACAGTCTAACGTATCTTGTCCGTGTGGTAGAATGACCTAAAAATGTAATCTGTTTGTCAGATCTTTTCATGGGGAAGCTGCTATTTTACCCATATGCAAGTTTACTACTTGTAAAGCCTCAGTGATTGTTGCAGCTGGTAGAGTTATTAGTGAATTAATTTTAGTTGCTTAATAAATGGACAAGGAAGTCACTGCTCAAATAGGTCAACAGGTAAGTAACTATTAGATCAGTTTTTACCCGAGGCCAAAATATGGCCATCAGGTATTGCAAAGGCTTTGCATCTGTCTGTGTTCAGCATAAGTCCAGTTCAATTACTGTCTGGGTCTTCAAATTCACATGGAACATTCTTGGGACACAGACCTTGGACAAGTTCAAAGATGGCTAACCTTGACCTATATTAAGAGGTTAAAAGGTCACATCCTGTTTCCTATTTTATGCTCATATGCCTGAGGATAGTTTAGCAGTTATATTAGGTAGTACAAATGGTAAACAAAAAAGTTTGTGTAGCATCTCAAATGTGGATATGCACATTTTATGTCTATTTAAAGGAGTTTGGTAAAACCAACATGACCTCAGATTCTAAGGAAATTAAAAGTCATTTCTCTTTCAGAAATGTTTAAAATGTCTTTTAAAAGTCTTAGTATCAAGACATCAGGAAGTACTATTTTATTCATTTTCTTTTGAAATTACAATTAAAAATCTAAAAAAATGTTTTTTAAATCATGGAAGTTTCTCAATGCTATGCAAAACAAAAATTTGGCTTTTACTTAAATTTTTTGCAGCATGGCTTAAGCCAGCAACCATATTGTTAGAATACGTGTTTGGGCTAATTTGTAATTCTCAGGCATACATGTATACAATGTTGGTCCTAAAATTGAATTCCGGCTGGCATAAGCATTTTGCACTCAGTAATGAAAAGCTTTGGTTTTCACAACCAAGTGGTCAAGCTTTTATTTGCAAGCTAGAAAAGTCACACTGCCTGCTTGCCACTAAACCAATGTAATTTTTTATTAACATGGATTACCTGGGTTACATTTTACTATTAAACACATCTTGTGTGACTGCACAACTTACCACTGAATTTGATGAGTGCTCAGCAGTCAGCACATACCCTGTAAAAGGTGCAATGGGTCATTCAACGTCAACTCCAACTGACCACCTCCCAACACAAACTACTATTGAAGGAATCCAAACCCCAAGTTACAGTTTAAACTGTAAGACTTTGTACACAAATTGTATTCTCTGGAAGCAAAGTGGGCTACATTCAGGTTTTTTTTGGGTTTTTTTCTGACATAGCTGTTGGTTCTGGAGGGGGTGTTCTTTGTCCATCTGTCCTTTAAATCCATAGCCATCAGTTGTATTTTTAACTAGATTACATTCTCACCCAGTGATCTTCAAACATTTCTAATGGGGACTAGAGTCAAATGTGTACTATACCCAATGGTTATGTAAACAACTGATTATGCATGTATTAACAGTACACCCACCCTGATCACTGTGTAATAAAGCAGTTTAATAAATAAGCACACAAGCACTTGGACCCAGAAAGCTTAATAGCTACGCTTTAATTAAAAAAATGACATCTAATGTAACAAGACAAAAATAGTCAGGTCCATAAATATTTGCACACTGACAGTTAATATTTTGCTTTCTACCACAGCATATGGGACTATTTCCGAATTGGTGTAAACTAGAGGGGGGACTCCCACGGGGGGATCCTTAATGTAAAATGCTGATCAATTTGATTCATTGCAAGTAATTAACCTGGTCACAGCATAAAATTCTTTTTTTTGTTTTAACTATGTACCTTATTAAACTATTTTTAAGCATTTGCCTGAATGTAAGCAGATAATCACTTAAGGATTAACTGTTTATGTCAGCTGTCACATCAAATACTTGAGAACTAAATCATGCATTTGAATTTGATGCTCTTTAAAGCTGTCTGCGGTCTGAACTTATATTCATTTGTTTTCTGTGGTAGACCACTGCCGTGTCTTTGTCAATGTCCAAATGTTGATGACCTGACCGTAAAAGTGTTTAAATATCTTTTACATGGCCACTGGTTTTTCTTCAAAAACAAAGTAGAAAGCAGCACAGAAAAGGCAGCGCCTTTTGCCCAGGAATGATTAGTGCCTTTGAGTCAGTCAGTACTGTAAATGTGGTCAACTGGTGACGAGAAAACACTCCATCAGCCCGACTTGAACAGCAGAATGGCCACCTGGCCCAAGTAGAAGTAGATGAAATGCTTGGTCTCATGGGTCACATAGCTGCCAAAGTTCCTTCCAACGATGCAGTGCCAGGTGGGGTTATATTTTTTGTCAAACTCCTGGTGGAAAAAGAATGTTAAATTATAGAAAAGATGGACAAGCATTTATACAAAAAAAAATACCCTGAAATGAAACAATCAAAATGTACTTGTACTGTAGATTTTAAGCTTAATTTTAGGGGGTTTACCAAAAACATTGTGGTTTTCAGGGATTCCCTAACCTACACATTTCACATCTCCCTGCTCTGCCACAAGCTGATTAGCTCATTCATGTGTGGCCAGCCAACCTAGCATCAACAGACATGAATAATCTAATCAAGTTTTGGCAGAGCTGAAAAATGTTAGGTGGTACTTGAGGACCAAGGTTGACAATGGCTTACACACAGGTCCTCTACTTTCAGAACCCATAAGTAATTGGACAAACACAATGGAATTAATACAAATCACTTTTACAGCCAGTTTTCTTCTAAGTTGGGATGAACACATGAATGTTTCCAAGTCACTGAAACTGTCTTGGACTTTATTTACATCAATCATTTAATATAAACAGCATGGTACCGTATGGTAAATGTGTGGAGTAGGCAGTTCTCAAAAACAAACTGCAAGGAGGTGATGTGAAGGAAGATTACCAGACAACTGAAGGAATTCTGTTCATCTGTGGACGTGACTGGAGAAGCAGCACAGTGCCACCTTTTCTATTACACCACCAGTGATACCTTTCATGGTGGAGCAGCACAAAGATTTTCTTCAGAAGCAGATGTGAAATTGAGAGTTTTTCAGAAGGTGCACAGGAGCCTCAAGCTTAGATTTGATCTATATTTTTGCATGAAAATTTCTGTTCCACACTACCATGAAGCTGTTGGTGCAACAGACGAACGATATACCATGCAATTTCTCCAGTCATACACACAAACCTATAACTTGTCATGGGCGTCTTGGTGGCTTTCCACACTGTCTTGCGTGATCACTGTTTTATGGAAGTATTTACGATTTGTGCCTCCATTTGTTTTTCTTAGTGACTGGTATAAATGAAGCACAAGACATTCAGGGACTTAGAAATATTATTGTCTTTGACATTCCTGTATCAACTATTGTCCAAGTACTGATGGCCAATGAGAATGGAGAAACTGCATAAAAATGGCTGGAATTCCTAAATGGTCAATGTAGTATTTTTGTTGAGCCCTTTTTATTAAAGTTGAAAGTCTACATACTACAAGTATAACCATATCTTATAACTCTACTGTGTTAATGCATAGAGGGAAAATTATGACAAAAAACATGAAATTACCAATACTTAAGGATCTAACTAACTATATTGCCCAAGTTTAAAAAGTAACCACTGCATGGTAAGTTATATTTAATGCATATGTGTGTGGAAATGGGCTGACAAAGATAACACCTGCTCCTAATTTCCATCATGCATCCCTCATCCACCAACCACCCAGCAGGTCGCAGCCTTGTTTATGGGATATTACATAAGCAAATTTTTTTTGGACTGTTCTGGTGCAATAATTTGGAGATGTATAAGATAATAGCATTTATTCTTTTTGAGTTAATTGTGTTTACAAACTTCACTCATTTGGCAGGGAATATGCCTAGGGTTTTCTAAAGTTTCTGAGTCAACATTCCCATGTATAAGAATGCTCATGAAGAAGACTGATCATTGTGCTGACGTAGGGCTGAACAATTTTCAGAAAATTTTCTGACTGATATATGTGATCACATTTTGATTTGCGATTAGATTTTTTTGAAAGTCAAGCATCGGTATTCACTATGTACATGTAAAACATGATGGAGCATTACCACTTAAGTGAATGTTTCAGTTGGTGGGCTTTTACTAATTTGGAGTAAAATTAAGAGCATCTGGTTATTTATATTACATTTGTCTCAGAGGTCTAAAACAACCTGTCAGTCACAAATTCTGCTTAAATCAAGAGAACATCAGTGGAAACATAGAACTGCTGAACTTTGGAGATGTTGAACATTAAATATCAAATACATGAAAATGTAAAAGGAAGATAAAAAGTAATCTGGCACAATATCCCCCTTAATAATGATCATACTGGATCAAAGACCATTTTATTTTCAAATCTGCTCAAAGAACAGAAAAGCCTAGATGAAAAACAAATCAAACATTTCTACACTTTTGCATTTTTGCACAAACCCCTGACATATATTGATGACGATTAAAGCAAGTTACTTTTGTAAGAACAGTATTTAACAGGTATTTCACTTTTGTGTTAAACCTAACAGCAGGAAACATTAACAAAGCTTTTTTATTATTATTATTATTCCTCACATCTGAGAACAGCATAAAAGAGAACCAAGTATGGGTGGGCTGAGAGCGGCATTTGTCCTTGGCGCTATTAAGAAAAATATTTTTGAGCTGGTGTCGTTGCTGACAGAACAGTATAAAAAGCGTTCAATAGCATGTGCAAAAGACACTATTTATGGACCAAGTAAGTAAAGTCAAAAGCAACTGATGAATCTGCTTTTGACATTTTTTTAAAATTATGCATTATCTGTACTCTAAAATACAGAGACAGTGGTTCACAAATCTGGATCGGTCATGATTATATGGTCTTGATTATATCATCACCCAGCATCTGTTAAATATATACCGAGAAAAAAAATGTAAAAACAATCAGCCTTGCTAATCACATTAGTTTAAATCTCGGTTTTTGTTCAAATTCGATAAACTGCTGCAGCCCTTACCCTGAAGGATGAGCAGGTAAGAATATGCATAAATAGTATATCAAGATTAAGAAGTGCGCCAAATATGGTCACATTTTATGGAGTAACTATTTTCACAACCTCTGACACTATGTTCACAGTCAATAGTAATAGCCAAAAAAGGATACAAAATTTTTATTCATACGTAGTGTAGCCATGTCAGCGGGCTATGGTTAAGGTTTGGAAAATGACTTCACGCTCTGACCCATCACAGCATGTGAGAAACTGACTTAAGTGGCAGGGTGTTGGACTTCTGGTCCAGCAGCCCCGGGTTAGAATCCCAATAATTAAAGATTTTCTTTTTCCCTACTTCAAGTATTAAATGTTTGCAGTAAAGTTAGAATGACAGGTAATTACAAATATTTTGAAGCCACATTTTGGAATATTTTTGGAACCACAAAGTCGGATAGTTTTTTGCAAAATCAGATTGGCAGATTTGGGTTGAGCTGGATTTGAGCGGGAATCACAACGCTGAAAGCAATTGTGGCTTGAATCCGGCTAGCTCAGAGATCATGATGTCAAACTTCCTCGCTGCCTTCGTGCATCCACGGCGTCATCTCCACTGTGGCGAACTGCAAAGAATTTGGCTTGAGCCAGATTGAATTTGGATGCATGTGTAGAAATGAGCAGGATGTGCAAAACAGGTCTGAACACTGTTCACCTAGAAAGCAGTCTGGACAGAACACAGCTCGAGCCAGATCTCCAACCCCAGTCTGAACTGAGTCAAAGCGTTTAACATAGTTGCACTGAAGGTAATTTCAGCGCAATATACGGATTTCCACAGTATGGTGAAAACAGCATCATTTTAAGCAGGGATGCTGCTGTCTGAGAGAGATGTCTCAAGAAGAATGCAAAATAATACCAGATTAGACAAGCACCGGGGCTTCTCATCAGTCCAAGTTAGATCTACTTGTGTGCATGTAGCAGGTTTGAAGTACCTTTTTGATGTATGCAGCGATGTCTTTCTCGATGTTGTACTTCTCCAGGGCCTGTGTGGCACACTCCACGGCGTCCTGCTGCATGTCCTCAGACATGTCGGCATTCTTGATCACTGCCTTTCTGTCAGACATGGTTGCTCTTGGAAACGGGAGAGAGAGAAAAAAACGCAGCAGCGTATCCATCACTTACACGAGCGTATTGTCTCACACACGAAACAGACTCCAGAAGAGCGCAACAGTCATCGACCATTCAACGAAGAATTAAAACCATCTACAGACCAAGTTATATAACAGACATATAACATCTTTGCCTCGTGTTGCATAATAACGTCAATCAGCTCGTTGGATGCGCGCGCGCGCCGAGTAGTTTCTATGGATACGCAGGGCATTTAAGATTGTCGCCGAAAATTTTCCCCCCGCTGTGAAATATGAGGCTGCAAAACGAGAAGGGGCCATTACTGCAGCGGCCGCGTGCACACGCGTGCGTTAAATAAAAAAATAACATTTTTTTTTTTCTTGATAATAAACAGCCAGCATGCTTTTAGCTACACACCTATTTATACGTTAGCGAAGGACGGCTCAGTGGTAAAGAGGCTTCGTTCAGCTCGGGGGGGTACAAACACACCCAAGTAGGTAATGTTTGGGTAAACCTTCTTCTAATTGTCTGTACATGCATATTTTGATTTACCTGCTAAGACTGCCGTTTGCTGGCTACAAGCTTTAAAAAGACGACCACTGCTGTAGCGACAACTCCCGCGAAGTGGACGACAGTGATGTTACGTCTGCTGCTACTCAAGCTTTGAACCTTTGAAGCCCGAGTCGTTTCTTCTCGACACTCGACAGATCGACACTTGGATTGCTTAGGGCTTCATTTGTTTCAAAATACAATATTTTCATTTATGAGGCAGATAGAAATCACACTGTGGCTATCCAAACTTAGTTTATGATTAGTCCAAAGTATAATTCTAGATATGGGTAATTTTGTTTTGTAAAAATTTAGATTTAAGATATTCAGATTAGTCGAAATGTCTATATCTAATGAATACAAATGATGTTATTTAATAGAAATTCTCAAGTTCTATTAATTACAGTTATGTTAACGCATATTACAATCACATGCATTTCTGGTTACTCATAACAGAACTGGTGCCCTGGAATAGGAGAGAGCAGGGTTCAATTGCAGGTGTGTAATGGCAAATGGATGCATTTCTACAGCCCTTTTTTCCTTCTGAAGCAGACTGCCAAAGCAGTTTACAATAACAGGGTGTACTGCCATGCAATGTGCTTAATTGCACAATGGGACCAAATTGGAGATTAAAAATCTTGCTCACTTTAGTGATTTTTTCCTTATGGGGTATCAAACCAAGAATCATGTGGTCACAAGTCTACCACTTTAACAATAAGTCCCTTCAACTGCA
Organism: Thalassophryne amazonica; assembly: GCF_902500255.1. Taxonomy (NCBI): domain Eukaryota; kingdom Metazoa; phylum Chordata; class Actinopteri; order Batrachoidiformes; family Batrachoididae; genus Thalassophryne; species Thalassophryne amazonica. Next base: position 82,972,783 of record NC_047107.1, read on the forward strand.
TTGTCTTAGTCTATGCACCTGTAAATGGATACCAGCCTTAGCTGGGGAAGCAGTGGGCTGATATCCCAGAGTAAGTTATAGAATCACCTTCATGCTATGCTATGGGAATACTGGCCCAATGGATTCAGGACCTGTATAGAGCTTAAAATATAAATGGGTCATATTCTATGCCTTTTCAGCAAGCTAATCTATATTAACTTGTTTAATACTGGTACATCAAAATTTTTGACCCCAGTTCAGAAAAATAACAAAATACACCTTACAGTCAGAATTCCATGTCTGAGTTTTGGATAGGTTCTGTCCAGCACAAGTACATGATTGTACAGCCAAAAAATGCATAGGCAGTGAATTATAAGAACTAATTTCATTTTAAAAAAATACATATTAAGTGTATTTTATGCATAAAATAATTTTGAAAAAATCAAAAGTAAGTGGCCTGAGTAACTGCAAGCTACATTGCCTTTGCCTCTGGACATAGTGTTTTCAGTTTTCTCAGATGTATTATTCTGTGTAAAAATCTAAGACTTCAAATCCTTTCAATTCCATAAAAAACAAGCTTCTCACAGGTGTCTCAGACAAACGTTGTATGGCAATTGTTCTGATGTTTAAGGTTATACGTTTAACACATCTGTGAAGTTCTATTTCACTGTAAAAACCTATGTAGCCATGAATGCACTGTCCATCCTTCTTATAGTCTTGTAGTAATGTTTCCTATCTGACATCTTCCATTATATCAATGTGAGTAAATTCTGTATATCATTAATGAAAATCTTAAGAAGAGCCTTTGCTGTACATATATATAACAAAATTTGTCCTCTGCATTTAATCCATCCTAATTACAGTTAGACACAATCCAACTCAACGCAACTCAACTTTTATTTCTAGAGCACGTTTAAAACGACAGCAGTCGACCCACTAGGAGCAGTGGGCAGCCACAGTCAAGCGCCCAGGGACTAACTCCAGACAAAGAGACGCTACATTGGTCAGGGGCAGAGAAAGGAGCAGGCAATAAATAAGCATGTTTTGATTGTGGGAGGAAACCAGAGTGCCCAGAGGAAGCCCACGCAGACACGGGTTGAACATGCAAACTCCACACAGAAAGGGCGGGAAGCGATCCCACGACCTTCTTGCTGTGAGGCACCAGTGGTAACCATTAAGCCACCATGTCATCTTAAGTTACCCACCACAGCTAAGTGCTAGTCTGCGGGGGCCTTCTGCTACCTCCAGTCTATTATGGATGCATTTGATGCTCTGAGGAAATATCCTTCATGAGTGTCCCTTTCCACAGCCTACATGGACATGTCATGGAAAGCATATGCAAACTACAGAGTGCCCAGTGAACTGAATGAACATCTCTTTCACAGAAATCAGTTGGCCAAATATATTCTTTTGTCACAGAAGTATCAACTGAGATTTTTCAGGCCTAAAATAGCCCCTTCTACATGCACAAATAGAGAATGTGTCATTTTGTGAGAATTATTATGGAACTCATAAAATTTCAACCAGTTTTATTGTAAAAATTAAGCTTTGCACACCTTGACCATATATATAACGTTGGCTTGCAAATTAAACCATTTGGGGCAACTAGAGTTCAGACAGCAGAGCAGGTTGTCCATAAATTAAAGAAAGTGCTGAAGTACCCACAGCATGCCACACTTTTTTGAATGAATGGTGGGAATTTGAGTATATTTAAAATGAAAGACCAACCGCATTTAGCTGTAAAGTAAGTATAAGTTCCTTCGGCTGCTCTCTTGTTTTTTTCACTCAGGGTTGCCAGCAGATCCAATGAGCAACTCCACATTACATGGAGAAATGTGGCAGGGGTGGAGTTTGAACCGGGAACCAAAACAAAGTCAGGAGAAAGTTTCATTTTTGGAGTATGGCATTATACTTATAAAATTCTGATAGTAGATTTCTCTGGAACCAAAGCCATTAAGAAATTGGGGGAGGTGATGGTCTAGTGGTTAAAGCATTGGGCTTGCGATCAGAGGATCCTCGGTTCAAATCCCAGCCTGACTGAAAAATCACTAAGGGCCCTTGGGCAAGGTCCCTTAATCCCCTTTTTACTCTTGGTGTGTAGTGGGCGCCTTGCATGGCAACAGCCTCACATCGAGGTGAATGTGAGGCTTTGATGTGTAAAGCGCTTTGAGTGTCTGATGTAGATGGAAAAGCGCTATATAAATGCAGTCCAAGAAACAAGAATCAAAAGTTTGGAAAAACAATACTTTTCTTTTATTTCTATCTTCAACCCATGTCATAAAAGTCCTGACAACTGGAAAAGTGTTCAAATAAAGCCATCACATTTAAGACCTTTGGAGTAACAACGTCATGGAAAAGTTAATTTAAAAAAATTTAAGTTATGGGAATTATATTACATAATAAATAGTATATTACTATACACATGTAGGGGTAGTGGCCAACTGGTTGTGTGCACTTGTTTTCAGTGTGGAAGGTTCTCCACTGCTGTCCATTCTCAGGAAGGGAATCTGGTGTAAAACTTGTGTCAGATCTGCAGTGGCAGCCCCCAGTGAAAGCAAGGGAGCAGCTGAAGGGACCGAATGTAGACAACTTTGTAAGTGACACATGTCCATATCAATCAAATACATTCAATCCTCATACTTTTAGATGGTAATATGCGTGCGCCAGCACATTTAAAGTGACCAAAAGAGTCACAGAGTAATTTAATACTTATATAACACTATTAACTGTCCAGCTAGATTAGCTTCAAAGTTACTTCTGGACAGCCTTACATCTTACCTATGTATATTTTGTCTTTTAATATATATATATATATTTTTTTTTTTTTTTTTTTTTTTTTTTTTTTACTGTGGGGTGTAAATAAAATCCTTGAACTCCTTAAACAACAACAACAAAAAATGAATAAACCAGTTGCCATAATTTCAAGTAGACATTTTTGTCCTTCCTTTTCTTCCTGAATTAAACAGTACATTAATTAATTAAAAAGGAACATGAGAAATAAAAATGGTCATTTCTTCTAGGAGGAAGCTGTCTTTTCTGTAGTAAATGGTTTTGACCAGCAGTTGGCCCTAGCGAACACTTGAAGCGTCGAATATGAACCACATTTTAACACATTTAGCTCCGAAGCTTCAGTGCTTCAACAAGGCTTCATTTGGCCACCAGGGGTTGACACAAAAGCAATGTGGGTGTGGAGCGGCGAGACACTGCTGCCTTCTCGCATTCCTATTGGCTAATATTAAAGCATGGTGCGCAGTTATTGGTGTATTTTGGACTATCTTCCCGGCGTTTCTCCCTGCATTTTATGCCAAACCGGCATGCATTGCGGCAATACACTCGTTGCCGAGACAACCACGTCGTAAATAGTTCGCTCTTGGCGGGACCATATACAGTCTAATGGACGGGATTACGGACTAATGCTTTCACGTTTATGGAAATAAAACATTTGACTTTACTATCTATGTTTGTTGTTGCTACGTGTAAAACATTAAATATATATAAAGTAAATGTTTCCTTTTCCGGACCCTTACTGTGAATTAAGTTTTGTAACATTAAAATATGCCAAAACACATGAGGAGAAGTCACAGAGCCGTCTGTTTTCGTAAACCAGCATCCCGTAAATGCACTCTTTATAAGAAAATCACCTCATTGGCTGAAATTCAAATTTCATGAGCTTTCAAGACTATACAATCATGTTGAAAATACTTACCTTGCGCCTTTACACGTCTTAATTTTGAAATACCTGCAAAATCATTGTGAAAATAATCTCTACAATATATAAATTAACTAAAAATATAAGTAATGAAACCCTTTGGTTTGGCAAGTAAATCATTTTTAGTTTTCTTCGGATAATTTGAGATGGATACATGAACCTTTCCAAGTCTTGGAATTCATTTACATCAATCTTTAAGAAATACAGACAGTATGGTACTATACAGTAAATCTGTCCGGCGGAGAGCACTTCTCAAAAACTGAGTTATTGTGCAAGGAGTGAGAAAAGCTACCAAGACAACTCCTACTAGGCTTCCTGTTACACATCATCAGGATGGAGCAGAATTTCCTTAAAAGAACTGAGTTCAGCTGCAGTTTGCTAGAAGGCACATGGGAGATGAAAGCCGAGATTTGATGTTTTGTTCACAAATCTATGAAGCTGAGTGATGATGCAAAATTTGTGCGCTGCAGTTTCTGTAGTTACAGCCATGGAATCCTATCTTCAGAAAGATGCCATTGTGGTTTTCTTCATCAGCCTTCTTGCACTTATGATTTTTGAGAACTGCCTCCTCCAGACAGATTTACCATACAGTATCACACTGTATTTCTTAATGAAGTCCAAGACATATTCAGTGACCTGGAAATGTTCATGTATCCATCCCCTTAAAATTGGATGTAATTTCAAAATTGTGTAATAGCTCAAGGGATCTCAAACTTTTGGGCACCATATAGGAAAACAAAAATTCTATAGCCTGTATCCATTTTTACATTATTTCAATCACACTTTAAGTGAAACTTGGTGTCCTCCTGGCTTGTATTCTCAAACGTTTCACAACATTAAAAAGCTATGCAAACTTTTAACTCTATACTTGTTTACAGATTAAAATGTGTATCAATAGTATCCTCTAGCTACCTAATTTTAATGTTGCTGTTAAAATTTGCCCCTAGAACAATAAAGCTGTTGTGACATTGATACTTTTACACTATCAAATACACACATGTACATAATCTGTCAAGTCTGTCACATAAGCAAGAAAACTACTGTAAGTCTTTTTCAAACATCAGTTGAGAAGATGCATAGCCTTAAATATTTTTAGTTTAAACCTACACTCGTCTTCAAAACCATTGTGTAATTGTATCTGAAAAGTGTGTATCACTGCAAACCTAACCCACACACACACCCACACAAAATAACACCACCAACACCACCAATCAAGAATAGATTTGAAACACTCCACTTCCTATTTGCAGCCTACCTGAATTCAGTAACCTGGTCCGCAGTGATCAGATATAAATCCACATCATTACACACTTTAACGTAATCAAGGTTGACTCAGTAGCAGTGGTTAACACAGCTACAATGTAAAGAGGTAATATTATCAAAAATGCTTTTTTAACCCCCCTCTACCTCAGACAGATAAATATGTTTGGTATTGCGTGTTAAACATCCCCCAAGTCCCCAAATTCAGAGTCTGTAGAAACATCAGCAAAATTTTTGTAACGGTTAATTCTACACTTATATGATATACACAACAGGAATCCATATCTAGCCTTTCGATTTCTCTGAGATGTACTCAGTCATGACACACACAGGGTTGTTGGAGTCCTGCATGCATCAGCTGCAGGTATCATAGTAGCACGACTTGACTAATCCATTTTGAAGGCTCCCTGGAATGTGGCCAACGAATGCATATTTCTTTCTGCTGAAAAATGACAACAGGTGTATCCTTCATGGCCCAAACATCGCTGAGTCACTTTTTTTAAAAGACAAATTAGTTGGTATTTGTTTTTTTAAATGTCAAATACAGGCTCTATATGTACAATTAGAAATAAGTAATAGTAATAATTGGAAAATTATTCCTAAACTATTAGCTACGCCTACTACGCTAGCTCATCAAGGTTGCTAAGTGAGAAGGGGTAGGGCTGGGATAAGCTAATGATGCAATCACAAAATCCTCCATGGGCTAGTCAATCTCATTTCAGAACAGTTTGTTTGGGCTTTTCATACAACACAGCCTTCAAAGAATGCAGCCCCCGAACTGGGACACAGTTAAACACGCCTCTCCAAATATCCAAATACAGAGGTGTGACAAACAGCAGCTCTTTTTCATTAAAGCTACAGGCACAAAAACGTTAATTTGGCATTTTTTAAATACCTAGATACCTGAAAGCAGAGCAAGTTTAGAAACTGCTTGATTCCACCTGTACATGTCTGTGTGGCCGATGTGTACATGATATCTTTACAAAGACATCGTATATCAAGGTGAAACTTGGTATACAAGGTCACCTCTCCAAAACCTGAGACGGATTCAAAAATGGACACATTTTATTTTTAATAGTGGCCACCCAGATCTCCCCAAAGTCTTCATGACAAATTTACTACTGTAGATTATATTTTGCACAATTTAAGGGTTGCTCTTGACAACACCGGTTAGTGGAAGTACTACCCTTGTTTGAGACACCCCATGACCCATCTTGTTGAAAATATGTGTAATATGACCCCTTTAATGCAGCACTGTGTTCTGTGTCTACAGGCACAACTGTCACAATAAATATACAAAGCAACAGTACAACCCTTGGCAGTAACTGACAGAAAGTAGGTCACAGACTGCTTTGCATCTTTTGGTATATAAATGAAGCAAATATACAAGTCTGGCAAACATAAAATGCTGAACATGAATTTAAAATCTTTTAAAAACTGCTCACCTAATAGCATTTGCAAAGGCCTATGTTCAGAGAATTGACCCCAGTCTAAAAAACAATTAAAATTTTGTTGTAGCTTCATCAATACACTGAAATCATCATTGAGGGCAAATGTTTTAAAAGCAGGGAGAAGAAAACCATCAACTAATACAAATTAAGATGACTTTCACACATTTTTTTCCACAAACAAAACAGCACAATAAAGTTAAAGTAATGGAGACAGACACATTTGTAGACATACTTCAAATTTTTTGCATCAAAGCTGATGGTATAAATATGCATGTAACTGAAAGCTGTCTGTGGCGTCACTCGCTGCGGTCCTTCGGTTCTTTGTATTTATACTGGATGTAGTCAAAGATGTCTCTCTCACTGTCCACCAGCAGAGGCTCCCCAGCCACACCTTCCAAAAACATTCACCAGTCAGCTGAAAGATGACCGAATAGTCAAACTCTTTATATTTGCCAGACTCACCAGTGACCCCAAGTGGTCTTAAGGTGTACTCATTCAGAGTGAAGCCCTTCTCCAAAGCATGGGTTCTCATGTTTTTGTTGAAGATATCGCTTCCAGTGAAATACAGAACACCACAGTAGTACTGGTCCTTAGGAATTAGCCTGACAGCAATTGAGAAATGATAAAATGAGAGGTGCTAATTTAGATAAATACACAGAAAAATGACTAGGATGTGCAGAACAGATACATCACTAACTATAAGATAACATACTTGATGGAATGTGCTAAATGCTTAAAAATTAAATGCTAAAAGTAATGTAAAATGGCACACCGAATATCAATTCGTCTGTGGAGGTGGTAGTCTTCATCTTCATCGTTCTGCTTCAGCTGGCAGACACCCTAAGAAAACAAGTACCATCTTGACTACAGTGGCATACTGTTGTGTACAGTGACTACACAGGAGTGGCCTTAAACAGGTCTCAAAATGGTCAAGCAGGTTCAGGTTTTCACTGCAATCACAGACTCCACCAGGCAATCTCACCAACAAACACCACTTTCTGCAGATGGGAGGGGTTTGTTCAGTGAAACCAGCTGCTAATGTGGCTGCTGAAATGAAAACTGGCACCCTGAAGGCCTGGAATCAGGTTACAGAGATGCCAACCTTCAGTGATACCATATTCTGATGACGGAATGTAACATCAGCACTTCCCCTACATTTTTTTTCAAGCCAGGTGATGCTTATGGAATACTCAAATTACAAGGCGCATAGAGCGTAAAAATGTGTGGCGCTTTAGGAATGTAACAGCAAACTGCAACTTATGAGCTTTACATGAGTCATTGCAGCACAACAAAGTGTATTTGTACTTTTTTAATCCCATCAAAGAATTAAAGTGGCAGTTATTTTTAGAATACAGTGATATTCTTGGGCCTGTGTGTGTATGTGTGTTGGGGTGTGTGTGTGTGTGTGAACTGAGTCCTTTTAATAATCAGAGGTAAATTAGAGTATTTGGGGGATTTGTGTTACATGTCACAGAGGATTCAAGCAGACCAGAGGCCTCACCATGAACTTAGTATCTCCTTTGGACAGGGTGTCTGTCACAAAACCAATGGACTCCAAATGGTCGACCACTTTATGGAGGAGCTTGGGCTGTAAAGAAGCATGGGAACACGAAGGAAATTAACTATAAGAATGAAATAAGCTGAAGTAAACCTGAAAGTCAAACAGTACAGAAGACTCTTACTTGCTTCTCAGTCTGAGAAGTGAAGTTTGGGTGCGTCAGCAAAATATCAATATCACCACTGGATGCAGCACCTGAAAATTACAAATATTAAAACTAAACTACAACTCATCAATATATACTGGCATTACTGCCAAAAGCTCCACTATCATGAACAGATAAATCCACAGTGAAAGTTTCTACCTCTCCTGTAGCTTCCACAGATTGTTCCAATATATTCTGTGTCGACTTTCTTCAATTCTCCAAGAATCAGAGTCTAAATGTATATACACCAGTAAATCGAATTAGAAAATGCCAAACAAAACCAACTGAGTAATTTCTGATGAACATAAAAATCTAAAAGCATGCTCACCTCCATATTTTCCATTTCTGCTCGTGGAATCCTTTTCTCAAATTCCTCAAAGTACCTAAAGCCAGTAAAATGAAGGTTTAAGTGACACATCCAGAGAGTGACAAGCCAACCAACCTGAGCTTTAGAACTATACAGAGTTCAAAAAGTGTTTAGTCAAACTCACTTCAGTCCAATCTGTTGATGGTGGTTTAGCTTGTGCTCAATCTTTTTCAAATCTAAAACCACAATAATTAGAGAATAATTAGTTTTCAGTCCTAAGACATGACTAAATGCACATGTGTATAATGCCTACAAAACATACCCACTGCTTTTAGTTTTTCCATACACACATTTGTTTTATGATATCAAAAAAAAATATTTATTTAACCTACAGATGAAAATGTTTTTAAACTCTGTAAATTAATTCAAACTAACACTAAATTGTGTATTGTGCAAGAACTCACCCCCTTTAATATGCGAGTTAACAACTAAATCACCATGTTTACAGCCAGGTAACTACACAACTTAGGATGTATAAATATGTTTACAATTCACTGAACATCTGCTTGAGGTTATGAGTTTAGTTCAACAGTCATTAAGAAATTGAAAACTATGACAGTTCAGGTTAAAAACACCTAAAGCAGGCTGGCCCAACAATAACTGAAAGGTTAAAAGGTAAGTTCACTATTTTAAACAAATCTAGCCAGGTGAAGTTCTCACCCTGGATGGCTGCTTTATTTGAAATCATTTCTTTTTTGGAAAATAAGCAGAGAAAGTTAATCTGTGAGAATTACTTGGGAAACTACCCCAGAAGATAAAAATCCAGCATACACTCAAAATGGAGACAAAATAATGTCAACAACATCCAGTCAGGTACATTAGTATTTGAACAATGACAAAAGTTTGTAATTTTGGCTTGGTGGCTCAGGACCGTGGAGCATAAAGAAAACAAGATGTGCTTGTAGTGTCAGTTTTCATCTTTAGACAAATAAAACTTTCAAAACTTAAAGGAAATACCAAATAAAATCAATTTTATTGTCCCAGCTAAATCAGATATGACAGATAAAACCCCCCACAAAATTAATTAAGACTGAGTGATAAAAGCCTGCCTTAAAACAGTCTAAAAGACTGACAAAAATCAGTTTATATGCTTATTGAGTGTTGTTAAAAGGAAAGGCGATGTAACACAGTGGTAAACATACCACTGTCCCAGCTTTTTTGAAATGTGTTGCAGGCATCCATTTCAAAATTAGCAAACATTTGCACAAAAACAATAAAATTGATCAGTTTGAACATTAAATATCTTGTCTTTGTTGTGTATTCAATTGAATATAGATTGAAGAGGATTTGCAAATCATTGTATTCTGTTTTTATTTACATTTCACACAATGTCCCAACTTCACTGGAACTGGGGTTGTATCTCCCATGAAATAAAAAAACACCTACAAAAATACTGACATCAGAACCAGCGTGCAAGTACAGAGAGATCAATCAATCAATCAATCAACTTTTTTCTTATATAGCGCCAAATCACAACAAACAGTTGCCCCAAGGTGCTTTATATTGTAAGGCAAGGCCATACAATAATTATGTAAATTATTATAATATAAACAGAGATGCTAAAGTGTAAAATAAATAAGAGGCCTATTGAGATTAATCTTTTTCCTTATTGAGCAGTCTGATGGATGCTGGGATGAATGACAGCTTAAGATAATTAGTTTTATACTTGGAGAACAGAATGAGTGGTCATTCAAGATCCTGTGTACCGATTTAATTGCAGAACCTTCACAGATGGTCTGAAGGGATGGCTAATCTTTTATGCCCATCACTTTCACAGCTGTTTTCACCATGCACTTGATTTTTACCTGAGGCCATCAAATATGGCCATCAGATATTGTGAAGACTTTGCGTCCGCCCGCCCATCTGTCTGTACTCAGCATAAGTCCAGTTCTATTACTACCAGAGTCTTCAAATTCACTGGGAACATTCTTCGGACACAGACCTTGGACAATTTTAGAGATGGCTAACCATGACCTATTTTAAGAGGTATTTTAAGAGGTTAAAAAGTCACATCCTGTTTCATTCTGTTACTTTTTTTTTTTTTTTTTAAGGGCAGAGGTGAAAGCCAGTAAGAGTGGAGCGGCACCGTGACATCAGAAGTTGGGCTAGCTAGCTGCAAACTCTGTTTCGTTTGTGTGTAAATATAACCGCTTTGTCATATATTATCAATCAATCAATTTTTTTATATAGCGCCAAATCACAACAAACAGTTGCCCCAAGGCGCTTTATATTGTAAGGCAAGGCCATACAATAATTATGTAAAACCCCAACGGTCAAAACGACCCCCTGTGAGCAAGCACTTGGCTACAGTGGGAAGGAAAAACTCCCTTTTAACAGGAAGAAACCTCCAGCAGAACCAGGCTCAGAGAGGGGCAGTCTTCTGCTGGGACTGGTTGGGGCTGAGGGAGAGAACCAGGAAAAAGACATGCTGTGGAGGGGAGCAGAGATCGATCACTAATGATTAAATGCAGAGTGGTGCATACAGAGCAAAAAGAGAAAGAAACAGTGCATCATGGGAACCCCCCAGCAGTCTACGTCTATAGCAGCATAACTAAGGGATGGTTCAGGGTCACCTGATCCAGCCCTAACTATAAGCTTTAGCAAAAAGGAAAGTTTTAAGCCTAATCTTAAAAGTAGAGAGGGTGTCTGTCTCCCTGATCTGAATTGGGAGCTGGTTCCACAGGAGAGGAGCCTGAAAGCTGAAGGCTCTGCCTCCCATTCTACTCTTACAAACCCTAGGAACTACAAGTAAGCCTGCAGTCTGAGAGCGAAGCGCTCTATTGGGGTGATATGGTACTACGAGGTCCCTAAGATAAGATGGGACCTGATTATTCAAAACCTTATAAGTAAGAAGAAGAATTTTAAATTCTATTCTAGAATTAACAGGAAGCCAATGAAGAGAGGCCAATATGGGTGAGATATGCTCTCTCTCTATGTAAAAGCTAGCGAGAAATAAACACTTCTAAGACTGAAAATGCTGGAGTGATTTACAAGACATTTTGCGGACGTCAGCGTGCACGCAAACTTCCACTTTTGTCAACAGCTCATGTATGCGCATATGCACGCTTCTGTGCCATGCATGATCTTAACCCATGACGTCTTAATGTATTACCCGCAGTAACCTTGGAAACAGTGGTGCCAGCTCTTTTCAGGTCATTGACCAGTTCCTCCCGTGCAGTTCTGGGCTGATTCCTCACCTTTCTTAGGATCATTGATACGCCACGAGGTGGGATCTTGCATGGAGCCCCAGTCCGAGGGAGATTGACAGTCATGTTTAGCTTCTTTCATTTTCTAATAATTGCTCCAACAGTTGATCTTTTTTCTCCAAGCTGCTTGGCAATTTCCCCGTAGCCCTTTCCAGCCTTGTGGAGGTCTACAATTTTGTCTCTGGTGTCTTTGGACAGCTCTTTGGTCTTAGCCATGTTAGTAGTTGGAGTCTTACTGATTGTGTGGGGTGGACAGGTGTCTTTATGCAGCTAATGACCTCAAATAGGTGCTTCTAATTTGGAATAATAAGTGGAGTGGAGGTGGACTTTTTAGAGGCGGACTAACAGGTCTTTGAGGGCCAGAATTTTTGCTAATTGGCAGGTGTTGAAATACTTATTTGCAGCAGTAACATGCACATAAATTATAAAAAAAAAAAAAAAAAAATCATACATTGTGATTTCCGGATTTCTTTTTTGGTTTATGTCTCTCACATGCACCTAAGATGAAAATTTCAGACCCCTCCATGATTTCTAAGTGGGAGAACTTGCAAAATCACAGGGTGTTCAAATACTTATTTTCCTCACTGTATATATATATATACATACATACATACATATATATATATATATATATATATATATACACACACTCGTATATACACACACACACACACACACTGCACTGAGATGCCAAATAAACAATGTAAATTATAAAGAAGACAATGCTCATACAGCCGAGGGTATTTTAGCATTGCGTTATAGTTTTGATTTTTTTCTGTACAGTGAGAGTGCCAAACCATCCTGCCATGCTGTACCTGATGATGCTTTCCAGCACAGAAGAGAATATTAACATGATGGGAGTGCTCACACCAAATAGTCTGAGTCTGCAGAGAAAATACAGCCTCTGAGCCAAACTCCCACACAGAAAGTCCACATGGGCGCTCCAACTTAAACTACTATCCATCTGACAGTTAAATATTTTCCTTTTATAGCATTGTTTTAAAACAGGATTTCTCTCATACAACAGTGAGTAGAGCACTCAGAGGCTTGATTAACAGCAATGTTTTATATATATGAGGAAAATAAGTATTTGAACACCTGCAATTTTGCAAGTTCTCCCACTTACAAATCATGGAGGGGTCTGAAATTTTCATCTTAGGTGCATGTCCACTGTGAGAGACATAATCTAAACAAAAAATCTGGAAATCACAATGTATGATTTTTTTAATAATTTATTTGTGAGTTACTGCTGCAAATAAGTATTTGAACACCTACCAACCAGCAAGAATTCTGGCTCTCACAGACCTGTTAATTTTTCTTTAAGAAGCCCTCTTATTCTGCATTCTTTTCCTGTATTAATTGCACCTGTTTGAACTTGTTACCTGTATAAAAGACACCTGTTCACACACTCAATCACACTCCAACCCATCCACCATAGCCAAGACCAAAGAGCTGTCTAAGGACACCAGGGACAAAACTGTAGAGCTGCACAAGGCTGGGATGGACTACAGGACAACAGGCGAGCAGCTTGGTAGAAGACAACAACTGTTATGATTATTTATAAGAAAGTGGAAGAAACACAAGATGACTGTCAATCTCCCTCGGTCTGGGATTCCATGCAAGATCTCACTTTGTGGGGTAAGGATGATTCTGAAAAAGCTCAGAACTACACAGGAGGACCTGATCAATGACCTAAAGAGAGCTGGGACCACAGTCTCAAAGATTACATTAGTAACACATGATGCTGTCATGGTTTAAAATTCTGCAGGGCAGCAAGGTCCCCCTGCTCAAGCCAGCACATGTCCAGGCCCGTTTGAAGTTCACCAGTGACCATCTGGATGATCCAGAGGAGGCATGGGAGAAGGTCATGTGGTCAGATGAGACCAGAATAGAGCTTTTTGGACTCAACTCCACTTACCATGTTTAGAGGATGAGAACAACCCCAAAAAAAACATCCCAACCGTGAAGCATGGGGGTGGAAACATCATACTCTGGGGGTGCTCTTCTGCAAAGGGGACAGGACGACTGCACCGTATTGAAGGGAGGATGGATGGGGTCATGTATTGCGAGATTTTGGCAAACAACCTCTTTCCCTCAGTAAGAGCATTGAAGATGGGTCATGGCTGGGTCTTCCAGCATGACAATGACCCCAAACACACAGCCAGGGCAACGAAGGAGGGGCTCTGTAAGAAGCACTTCAAGGTCCTGGAGTGGCCTGGCCAGTCTCCAGACCTGAACTCAATAGAAAATCTTTGGAGGGAGCTGAAACTCCAAACCTGAAAGATTTGGAGAAGATCTGTATGGAGGAGTGGACCAAAATCCCTGCTGCAGTGTGCAAACCTGGTGAGAAACTACAGGAAACATTTGACCTCTGTAATTGCAAACAAAGGCTACTGTACCAAATATTAACATTGATTTTCACAGGTGTTCAAATACTTATTTGCAGCAGATATATATATATATATATATATATATATATATATATATATATATATATGCACGCGCGCACACACACACAGTTGTTAATTTGTTTACTATATTAATGTATGTCATCAAGCCTGTATGGTTAAACCACACAGTATTGTGACATTTAATATAATTTAATCCTTTAAAAATGCTATGTATCTACCATGCCTTTTTTAAGTAATTTATGTTCACCCAATGGACGTATATGTGTGGTTTTTTTTTTGGTTTTTTTTAAGTGACTGACTTTATCGGTGAGCTGCTAAACAAACCTTCCAGCGTCTTCACCCCTTCGTCAAATAACTTTCTGGCAGCAGCAGGTCTGAGGAAATGATCCAAGAGGTACAGTTTGTAAACTGAAGCACAGAAAAATTGTTGAATAGATAAATTACAACCATTCCCACCCCCCACCCCCTCTGAAGGAGCCAGTGAACTGGCCACTAAGTGCATTTTCATTAGTTATAATGCACTTCCCTAGAAAGGTCAAAAATAACACACGTTAATATGTTTTTAATGGAACAAACACACTTAAACATACCCAATTCCAGTAACCCTGGTGAGGAAGTTGATGGAAGAGCTGGTGTCGTCGCTACGAATCTAAAAACATAAACAAACAAATGAAGGGCATCAGCCTGTAAAATGTTCAACATTCGAGTAGTAGTCAAGGCATAATTAACCAAATCCAACACAGTCTGGTATGAGCCAAGCAGCAACACTCGAGCCCTTATTTTGACTCCAACCTGGAAGTGTAGTTCCTTGACTGGCCACAAACAGAGCACATTGTTATGGAAGCCCATTTTAAAATGTGCAACTCTAGAGCAGAAGTAAACATGTTTACAGCCTGGTACAGAAAACGGTTTTGGTCTCTATAGATAGCTTCTGCTTACATGACAACTGTACAGGGGTGAATTTTTTTTTCCTAACTTCTTAGTTTAACTAAGATGTTAGTCTTAAACTGTCTTAAACAGTTTAAGACATGAAATTCTCTATAATTGTGGGTGTAGGTGCTTTGAGTGACAGGGGTTGAGGCCAGCGACTCCACCTCTTGCAGCCACCAACTGTACCAAAGTCTGCTGACAGTGGCCACTAGTTGTTGTGCTGTTGTTGCGTCTGTTTGAAGTATTTTATTACAAACAACTGGGACAATCTGTCTTGTTGTGGTAAAACATTGTAACAGATCATCTAAGACAGCGGTGTCCAAACTATTCCAGAAATGGCCGAGCGGGTGCATGTTTTCTTTGCAGCCACTGACTCCAGCAGGTGATTTCACTGATGAACTCATTCCACCTGCTCAAAGTGATGTTAATCAGTCAAATCACCTGCTGGAGTCAGTGGCTGCAAAGAAAACCTGCACCCTCTAGGCCCTTTCTGGAATAGTTTGGACACCACTGATCTAAGACATCTCTGTGGCAAAATTCACACTGAGCGAAACTCTCGTAATATTTAATGTTGAACACTAACGGTGTTAGCACTTTTAGCAGCTGTCGGTAGCTTCATCCCTTCGGTCTACGTAATGTGCGATTACTGAGAAAATAACTTTTACTGTCCAGCCCAAAGTAAATGGTTAGGAGCACCACTCACTCCCCAAAAATTACTTAATAAACACCCAAACCAACGCCAGCCTGTTAGCTAGTGCTTCGGACTGGATGAAAGGGGCGTGTTCAGGCTTTTTTTTTTGGTCATACATGGAGCCACCCACGCTCCACCCCTTTATTTATTAATGAGTTCATTGTGAATTAGTGAGGGCAAGCCTATTAACTTGGCGACGCCCAGACAAGACGGTCATTTTGGCTGCTCCGGTTCTCCACAGAAAGCCAATGGATGATGTTGCGCAAGCTTTGTCCGGTGTATATGCACTATATGGTATGAACAGCACACATCTATTCCCAGGTAGGAGCACTTACCTTTTCTAGCTTCCGTAGCTTTCCAGTTTGTAAGAATTCATCAATTTTTTCTGCAATTTTAGCTCCAACTCCATCCTGTTGAAATGTGAAAATACACAGGTGTTAAACATGTTGAGGTGCACAGATTATAGCAGCAGTCAGCCCTCATCTATTTTCTGTTCATGTGAATACTAGATGAACCAGAGCAAAAAGTATTTACCACCTTTGTCACTGAATGACAAACCGACTAAACTGCACCGATTTAAAATCATCAGTTAAAAATAAATGTTTCAGCCAATGCTAAGTTGTTTAAAATTGTCAAAGCTCACTATACCAAGGTCAAAACAAATTTTTACAAGAGATGAACCCATGCGAATCATTTTAATATCGAGTGTCTGCCGATACAGAGGTCCAATCAGATACATCTATTTTCCTAGATATTGCACTTGCAAGAACATTAAAGTAAATCCAGTGTACGCGTATACTGACAGTTTAATAGCTCTGCCATACATTAAGGTAAGGGGGGAGAAAAAAATAGCCTTCAATCCAAACTGCACCTTAATGATTTTATTTCTTTTTTAAATTTAAGCAAACATTTTATAAGAGTTAAGTGAGGATTTGACGTCAATTCCACTTATTGCTGGATTGTAGCAGTAAAACTACAACAGAGTAATACTGATTGAATGATGTTTTACGTTTAACACGTCATTCACTCTTATGTATAAAAAAATAAAAGGGAGGGGGCCTTTTGTTCCCTCACTCTTCTAGCTATGTTGCTGTTCTGTACATCTGAGCAGTCTATGCGAGGAGAACAGACAGGATGCTAAAAACTTTTTGGCAAAGGCTATTTGCCCAACCATTGGGCAGATAAGTCATACATTGAACATTACACGCCCAACCGTGGAGATAAATATAATGTCTTACCTTATTTGCTCAACCGTGATTGTGTATTTGACATGTTTTGTGCATCTAAATTCCATTTTTTACACCACTTTTAAGGCTCTATTGCAGCGTGAAAAGCAGCGTATGTTTGACACATTTAACGGCGCCGTCTTTAATTACTGGAAAAAAAAAAAAACACTACAATGGATGAAAGCAGACAAACTTCATAAGCATTTTGAACATAAGCCTGTTAACGACAATGAAACAGTTTTGATTAACAAAATGCTGCTTGTTGCCTGTAAGATGGTGTTAGTTTCACACAGTTCCCTGAGAGTGATGACCCAAATAGAACCGCTTTAGATCACAGCCCCTCCGCGGACTGCGAACCCTCCCGCAGCCGGCGAGAAAATATCCGCCCTTTTTCCCTGCGTTGAAACCGGAAGTGAACTTACAAACTCGCTCATTCTTTGGTTGTGGTTGAGTGTATATGCTCGTGTATTTACTTTACTGAACCAACGTATAGCCAATCCGAAACTTTATTTATGTGGAAACTAACACCTGATTGACTGGTAAGAAAGTTATATCACATGTGCAATCCATCAGAAACAGATTTGGTGCCTATTTGAAGAAAAGGAGAGTGAAATATATTTTTAAATCTTGCACAGCCACAAAGACTAGAGGTGAGCGATACCGGGAATTTTGTTATTGATCCAATACCAAGTAAATACAGGCCCAGTATTGCCGATATTGATACAGATACTTTTTCATATTTAAGCTTCATAGATCCAAAGAATCCAAAAGACCTAGGTTAGAATTTCGCTAAACATTGTACGTGACAACAAAATACTTTATTATCACAATCAACATTTTTGTTTAAATAATATCACTCAACACAACTTAAAACAAAATCTCCTGAGGTAGAGGGCTGACAAACCACAATACAAGGGTGCGCTGCTCTGTGTTGTGTGACACAGCGTGTGCAGCAGTCAGTGCATGCGGGAGAGAAAAAAAGCTTGAGTATCGATCTTTTTACACGATGATCGTGCAATATCAATACCAGCGTTGGTATCAATATTATCGATATTAGGATCAATCCGCCCACCTCTAGCAAAGACTGACAAGAGCCTTCCATGTTATCCCTGCTCCAGGCCCAAGCCTATTAAAGCGCACAGCTGACAGACAGTTAATGATCTCTATGAATAATAGACTTGTTGCATATGTAAAGCAAAGGAGTGTGTTAATGTACTTTTTAAAAATGTGCAGCATGGCTCTGTTGTGTAGCAGCTGCAGTGCTAACTGCTTGCTCACTCCACTGGCACCTTGCATATGTAATGAAGCAAGAGGAAATGAGCACTTATTTAGTTAACTGGGTTTGATTTATCATATACTGACCAATCAATAAAAAATGCCTTGACTGGGCCAAATCACAAATAAAAATATAAATTGCCTTCTTTTAGGAATGGGATAGCCCTTTGCTTTTCTCTATTTGCAAAGTTTTCCACAGCTGTATTGTGAACCCACCAGCTTTATTTTCTTACACATCTGCACTGATGTCACAATGTTGCATAGGATTTTTTTTTTTTTTTTGAAAAGCAGCCAGTGTAGACATTAAAATAATCTCCACATACCAGTTTTTTGGCCTCTTCACCACTTTTGATCTTATGAGGGTACTTGGCAATGGTAGATGCTGCTTTTCTGTGGATCACACACAAACGTGTATTTTCACAAGACAAAAGAAAATAAAAATGAAGCTCTGTTAAGTTCCACGTGCAAAGTATTATCAAAAATCACACTTACGACGCCAAAAAAGGCATGTACAAAGATTTCAGTAGTGTTCACAAAGCACAGCTTACTGCTGAAAATTACCTGTAGGCATTGTATTTGTGTATTGCACGATTGACGTTTTTCTCGTAATTTGCCAACTCTGGAAAGAGAAAACAGATGCCTGCTCATATTTACTTTCTGTCAATCAGCTAACAGTGGGATTTAAATGACAAGGTCTGCTTTTACATTTAAGGAGAGAACGGAAGAAGGCTGTTCTGAGAACAGCCACGTTTATTATATGTCGACAAACATTTACCACATACAAAAGTAATTTGAGATTCTTCTGATTTAAAACCGAACAGCTGTCACGTTAGTTGCCGTTAGCTTAGCGCCACTGTCTGATTAATCGCCACATACCAACGAGAAAATCTGTAATTCCCTCATTTAAGGACTCCTGTGGCGCTTTCCTCTTGCTCATTGTTGATGTAGCAAATTGTCAAATGAGGTTCGGAGAAGCAAAAGGTCCTATGTGCGTGTATAAACAATTACCAGATTTTTTTAGTATCAGGTAGCCTCATTAGCTAGCTCAGCAAGAACAATAACCAATGTGTAAAAATGTAGGCGGGGCTTGCCTTGTACGCGTGCCCATAGAAGACGAGAAAAGGTGCCGACGCCATCTTACGCAGGTCAAGAAGTTTTAAATTGTAGATCTAACATTTCGAGCACGGTCATTTATTTCCAGAACATAATTCCTGCCAGATTAATATTTTTCTTGTGTGTATTAAAACAGAATGATTCAATCAGCACATTCATTTCCATTTATTTTGATAGTTACACACACACACGTACAGCATTTATGTTCATGTAGTAAATACACCCCCCTCAAAATTCTAACAACATTCCATAATTAGCCACTTCTAACAGGTCTTTGACCTTGAAAATTTGTGGAACTGTAAACTAGTGTTGGTGGAGGTTTGCGCTCTATGAGAAAGATGCTCTACAAGTTACTCATGTGTTCCTCAGTCCATAAGTTAGACACCCCCATATCATTTAATAATTAATTTTACCAAATCTTGGGTTTATTTTAGATATTTAGACAAACTTTCCAGAAGCCAGCACGTTGTACATGACGGTTTGATGTATTTGCAATATTTCTCCCTTCGCTCAACGTCACAATGTGACAGCCGGACATGTGGCGTGGTGTAGTCTAGTGTTGCCTGTAACGTCTATGCACACGACGACGACGACGAGGGATTCTTCTTTCTTTGAATTTATCAGGGTGTGACAAATGTAATTGAGGATTACACCTCCAACTGGACAGGAGTGGTACAAGAGAATTCCACAGCATGAATGCTGCTGAAGCTACTACTACTACTAATAAGAAGAAAATTAATAACAATATACTAAAAAGACAAAATAAAAAGGCAGTTGCTCATTTTTATCATGTTTATTTTATTACTATTAAAAGACTATTAATGAGAAAAAACTATTTACACTGGTTGCTGAATGTAAGCAGTAATATCTTCATAAAAGATAAAATTTTCTGCTTATCATCAAAGTGTTTTAAAAGGAGACAAGTCTGACCACAGAAAGATCAGTGTTTCCACGAGTTATTTCCAGTGCATTATCATTGAGAAACAGAGGTCTCTAACTGATTCCAGAAAGGGCTGAGAGGGTGCAGGTTTTCTTTGCAACCACCCACTCCACCAGGTGATTAATCTGCTTTAGTCATTCCATCTGCTCAAAGTGATGTTAATCAGTGAAATCACCTGGTGGAGTGGGTGGTTGCAAAGAAAACCTGCACCCTCTCAGCCCTATCTGGAATCAGAAAAGTCTCTTTTTTGACTAAATGATTGCAGATTACCTGACACTTGTCATAATTATTCATATTACATAATATATTTTTTTAATGCAGAAAACAAAGCTGCTTTCCTAAAATTAAAATAACAAGGCACCCCCCGCCAAAAAAAAAAAAAAAAAAAAAAAAACCTGATCCGGGAATGAAACTCAGATTTCAGCAGGTGTTTTTGCACAGGACCATCCTTCTCCTCTTTGCATGTTATGAAGTTGATTTGATGTATACTTTATCCCTGGAGAATATCTTAATTGCTTCCTCAATCTCAGAAAGTCTACAATCGAGATGAGCCCGACGTGAGCGAACGTTCAAAGTGTCGACTCTGAGTGGCAGTGACAGCAGCTCCGTGACCAGGCAGCGATGGGCTGGAGATGGGAGGGAACAACCAAAACATCAACTGCTCATTAAAGGCAACAGTGTCATTGTGAATGTGCAGACAGAGATAATGAGCATCAGGGACATACTGTCTTTGAGGGTCTGCAATGTTTCCTGTCTTTCCTTTTCTGGCATCAGTGTGTGGCCTGCTGGGATGGAGGGATCAGGTGTGTTCTTCCTCCTCTCCTCCTCCTCTTTACGCCACTGCTTCTTCCTTTCCTCAAGACTGTGTGTGTTTGTGTTAAAGAGCCAGAGAACAGGAAATCAAAACAACTGAGAGACAAAGTCAGAACCACATGGTAAATATTTGGCTTCATGTAACACACTTCACAGGTGGTGTTTATTTTTTATGTGAACTTGTAAGAATACTCACTATTGAGGGACTTGTCCTTTGACAGCACTGGGCACAGGCCTGTCTCTGAGGTTTGTCAGTGACTGGGACCGACGCAGCACAGTTTTTCCTGCAGTTTGTGCATTGTGCCGTATGAAGTCTACAGCCTGACCTTGAACGTGCAACTGCATCCACATGGAGAAATACAGTGAATTAAAATGCAATTATTATATATAAAAGCAGCAAGGGCCATGGTGGCTACCAGACCATATTCTGTGACCTTCCAGGATGCAGATCAGTGAAAGTAAGTACACGGCTTTAGCAGGCTCTCTGAAGAATTCATTCAGTGGTGGGCAAATTAAATGTGATAACACTAAACTATTAAAATATTTATCTTAAGCTACTGCTTACTGATAAGTTTTGTTATATGAATGTAGCATTGGCTTGGCCCCTGTGGGTCTAAGACCCTGAAAAACAGACCTGATGATGTGCCATTTTCATATGTTGTAGCATAAACATGAGGTTTTTGCATGTCAAGATCCGACAATGACCAAGACATACATAAATTTGTTGTTGTCATTTGTTGTTTGCTCCTTTGCCATCGGGGAAGAGGTTAAACTGACTAACATCACTTTGAGTAGCTGGAATCAGTTAATCAGTGAAATCACCTGGTGGAGTGGGTGGTTGCAAAGAAAACCTGCATTCTCTTGGCCCTTTCTGGAATAAGCTGAATACCCCTGCACTATAAGGACACAGACTAATAGGCTAAGGAACATTTTTTTCCCCAGAAATGTAACCTCCATGAACCCACCCCGCCTCCTCCCACAAACACAGACATTCATATCAACATGTGCAATAAATAATAGTCCATTTACATATCTAAAACTATCCTACCTCACTAAGCATTAAACATCTTAATAATTTATTAAGCACCTTTTTGTTTTTTGGTATTTTAAGAAGGTCTTGCCACCCTGAAGCTGTTCGTCATTTTTTTAAAGCTGCTGTTGTGTTGTCTTTTGTGTATAGCTGTTTGGAAAGTGCCACCAGAATTTTATTGCAGAAATGCAATGACAATAAACATCTATTCTATTCTATAAATAATTAAATAAACAAATGAAATTAAACAGTAGTTTCCATTCAACATAAATTATTCACAGTACAGAAAGTATTAACTGAATAAGAAATATCAAGAAATAAAAATACACATATAGACTAATTTTAATATTCTAATTAATACATTTACTCTGACCTGACCTTCTGCTTCTTGAGGTGATGCCTGTTGCCTTTAGATGCACAGTGTGTCCATTTCACTTATTGGATTAGTGTTTAAATTCAAACAGGAACAGATGTATAAGGTTGACAAACATTTTTGACCATTAAACTTTCATTCATTCATTCATTTTCTGCCGCTTATCCGAGTACAGTTTGCAGTGGCAACAGACCAAGTAGCTCATCCCATACTTCCCTAGTATCCTCAGCTAAATCCTGTAACTGTTCCTAGGGGATCCAGAGGCATTTCCAAGCCATCTGGCAAATATAATCCCTACAGCATGTCCTGAGTCTTCTCCATAGCCTCCTCCCCATTGGACATGCCTGAAACACCTTCCACGAGGAGACGAAGAGGGGGCACCCTCACCAGATGCCCAAGCCACCTCAGCTGGCTCCTTCTGATGTGAAGAAACAGATGCTCCATTCCCAGTCCCTCCCAGATAGTCAAGATTCTCACCCTGTCCAGGAGTGTAAGCCCAGATACCCAACAGAGAAATCTCTTTTCCGCTGCTTGTATCTGCAATCTTATTCTTTCAGTCATTACCTAACGTTTATGACCATAGGTGAGGATAGGAGTGTAAATTAGTTAGTAAATTGAGGGCTTCGCGTTCAGGCTCAGGTCTTTCTTCACCATGATGATCTCGTACAGCATTCATACATAAAACTTCAGACACAACCCCAATCTGTCGTGAACAAAACCCAAAGATGCTTAAACTACTCCACTTGCGGCAAGAACTCTCCACCCTTGGGACAATCCACCCATTTCCAACAGAGGACTATGGCCTCAGATTTGGAGATGCTGATTCTCATCCCATTTGCTTCACACTTGTCCTCAAACTTTCTCAGTGTGCATTGGAGGTCACTGTCTGATGAAGCCAACAGAACCACATCATCTGCAAAAATGAGGTTATCAAACCGAATACCCTCCATTCCCACTGCACCTTGAAGTCCCATCCATGAACATCACAAACAGGACTGGTGACAAGGGGCAGTCCTGGTGGAGTCCACCACCCACTGAGAACAGGCCAGATGTAATGCTGAGCATGTGGACACAGCTCCAACTTAGGTCATATACAGACTGGATCGCATGTTGTAGTTAATCCAGTACCCATACTCCCACAGCACTCCCCACAGAATACTACAAGGGACCTGGTCAAATGTCTTTTCCATGTCCACAAAACACATGTAGACTGGTTGGTCATACTTCCAAGACCCTTCAAATGTTCTTGCAAGGGAGTTGGTCCACTGTTCCATGATTAGGGATGGTGGACCATTAAACTTTATTCATCAAAATGTTAGCTGACTCAAAGTTAGTAGAACTACATTTAGTGGAAGTGAATTGATCTGCGAATGGTTTTTAAAGTTAGCTGAAATAGTAATGGTAATCTGCTAATTAAAATTTTGCTTCACTAATTAACTGTTGCCTGATGAGCTGAACTATATCTACCACTGGACTCAGACAATCTTCACAAAACTTGGTGGAATAAACCATTTTGTCTGAACTGATTTTTTGTTGTTTGCACATACACTTATTTATTCTTACTTCCACGTTGTGGTCCTGTTTGGTGTCACAGCAGGCTGGGTGACGTCCAGCCATCAAAGAGGTATTGCTATTGGTTCGGGGGAGGCCAGCAGAGCTGCAGTTTGAGTGCCCCTTGAGAAAGTTTTGACACTGTGGCTTAACAGCTGGACTTGCATCCTGCATGAATAAATAAATAAAATAAATAAATAAAATAATAACACGGAAACATAATTACAGTGCATCTGGAAAGTATTCCCGGTGCTTCACTTTCTCCACATTTTGTTATGTTACAGCCTTATTCCAAAGGGGATGAAATTCTTTTTTCCCTTCAAAATTCTACACACAATACTCCATAATGACAATGTGAAAAAAGTTTTGAGACTTTTGAAAATGTATTAAAATAATAATAATAATAATAAGAAGAAGAAGAAGAAATCACATGTACATATGTACTCACAGGCTTTGCCATAAAGTTCAAAATTGAGCTCAGGTGCATCCTGTTTCTACTGATCATCCTTGAGATGTTTATACAACTTAGAGTCCACCTGAAGTCAAAAGAATTGTCTGTAGACCCTCAAGACAGGATTGTCTCGAAGTACAAATCTGTGGAAGGGTACAGAAACTTTTTTCCTACTTTGAAGGTCCCAATGAAATGGAAGAATTTTGGATCCACCAGGACTCTTCCTAGAACTTGTCTAAACTGAGTGATCAGGAGTAAAGGAACTTAGTCAGGGAGGTGACCAAGAACCTGATCGTCACTCTGTCAGAGCTCCAGCATTCCTCTGTGAAGAGAGGAGAACCTTCCAGAAGAACAACCAGGTCTGCAGCAATCCACAAATCAGGCCTGTATGGTAGAGTGGCGAGACAGAAGCCACTCCTTAGTAAAAGGCACATGGCAGCCCACCTGAAGTTTGTCAAAAGGCACCTAAAGGACTTTCAGACCATGAGAAACAAAATTCTCTGGTCTGATAAGACAAAGATTGAACTCTTTGGGGTGAATTCCAGGTGTCATGTTTGGAGGAAACCAGGCACCATCCCTACAGTGAAGCATTGTGGTGGCAGCATCATGCTGTGGAGATGTTTTTCAGCAGCAGGAACTGGGAGACTAGTCAGGATTGAGGGAAAGATAAATGCAGCAATGTGCAGAGACATCCTGGATGAAAACGTGCTCCAAACCGCTCTTGACGTCAGAATGGGGTGACGGTTCATCTTTCAGCAGGACAATGACCCTAAACACACAGCCAAGATATCAAAGGAGTGACTTCAGAACAACTCTGTGAATGTCCTTGAGTGGCCAAATCAGAGCACAGACATGAATCCGACTGAACATCTCTGGAGAGATCTAAAAATGTCTGTGCACCGACGCTCCCCATCCAACCTGATGGAGCTTAAGAAGTGCTGCAAAGAGGAATGGGCAAAATTGCCCAAAGATAGGTGCGCCAAGCTTGTGGCATCATATTCAAGAAGACTTGAGGCTGTAATTGCTGCCAAAGGTGCATCAGCAAATTCTGAGCAAAGGGCATGAATACTTATGTACATGTGATTTCTTATTTTTCTACTTTTATGACTAAATTCACAAAAATTAAAAAAGTTTTTTATGTTATCATTATGGGTTGCTGTGCAGAGAAATTTGAGGGGGAAAAATTAATTTACTCCATTAATGTGGAAAAAACTGAACTGCTGTGAATGCTTTCTGGATGCACTGTATTTAAGGACTTTTGCCAATTGCAGACTGGCTGCTCACCTGCAGATGGACCA